>NC_142014.1:70323039-70498039 GCF_049901735.1 Notechis scutatus | reverse complement strand
ACGTGGAAGACAGAAGTACAGTAAAACCTGGATTTTATGTCTCTCTTCTATTTTATGTGTCCATTGTTTTGTGTTAAAATAGAGTATCAGTTAAGTCTGGATTTGTGGTATCTAGGTAATTTTAACCCCAATTACCTCACAGTTATCTAATTTACATAAAAACTATGGACTTTGCCTGAACTGATTTAAACAACAATGGTCACCATTTAGCAAAGCAATCTGAATTCAGATTGCTCTCTGTTGCATCCCATGTCTGCTGAATGTGGGGCTGTAAAATTGAGGTTTTCCTCTAGTAATTTACCAGGCAAAGTGTTTAGCAGTTCCATTAATCAGAATAATCTGTTTCTTTCTATCCCTTATTTTCTTTTGAGAAATCTAAGTCAGGACTCCATCACACAACTAACACAAACAGGATAGATAATGTCATTTTTATTAGCTAGTGCAGCTTCTAACTCTCCTTTGAGATTTGAACTATTTTTCAGCTCAGAAGTATTTATATTCGTTGTAAACAATAAACTGTGCATTTGGGTGACTGGATGGAGTCATAAATAAAGAAATTTGGCAGGCTGTATTTGGAACTGTTTTAGCATCGCTCTACTGCAGAACAACAAAAAGGCAGCCCAAAACCATCAGGTGAATTGAACCAAGATAAAACATTAAACCTTAAAAGGACTACAATCCGTAGCCAAAACTATGCTAGAAACATAGCACTGTGTGGGGTGGCTTAAATCAGAAACCAGTTCAGGGGTGGGATTCAGCCGGTTCGGTCCTGTTTGAGTGAACCAGATGTTAAATTTACATCTGGTTGACCAAACTGATAGTTGAACTGACCGGCTGGCCCCACCCACCCTGCCCCTCCCCTCCCAGGAGTCTCCACATGGCCCGTTTTGCATGCAGGTAAATGCAGGGGCTTCACAGAGGCTCTAGGAGGGCAAAAAACAGACCTCCCGGAAGTTCCGGATGGCCACGCCCACCACAGCCACGCCCACCACACAGAAAACCAGTTGCTGGGATTTTTGAATCCCACCCTCAACCAGTTCCAAGCTGATGGGGTTTCTCTTCACTCGGTATGAGAAGAAAGGGGATGAAGCTTCAGGGAGCAACAGGCCAATTTACTTCTGCATTTTAGACACTCAATACAGGTAAACTTCAACAGCAAAGAGAAATGTCAGCACTATACCAGAAATATCATTGACATACTTCTTTTCAGCTTAAAAAGCTTCCATATTAGACATTTCTTCCAATGAGGATATCCTTTGTTCATTCCGTTTTTAATGAAAACCCAGACAAGATCACCAAAACTGCCTGGTCTTTTTTTTTTTTTTTAAATTTAATCTGTGCTTAAATACAATTTCAGCACTAACCTGTTCCAAATGAATGATCAAAAGTGCTGCTGGTTCCCCACCCCCCCCTTTGCTTCTGGCCCTAGAATTAGTTATTTCTGCTTGTCATTACTTCTTGTCAACTAATTAAAAGGCAGCTAATGACCAGAGAAAGTACCAGGAAATGACTAATTAAAGAAAGCAAACGAGAATCTCAATTAAATATTTTAATCAAGGAGGGGGGGGGGGGTAGAGGATAATTCTTAATTACATGGTAGAAAGGCAAAAAAAGAAAGACCACTTCTGAGGAAATGTACATTAACATTACAGAATTGCCAAAGGGACTATATTCTACACCTGTAATTGCAATGCCATCTCAAAATGGAGAAACAGTGTCTCTGAAATGGAAAAAAAAAAATGGTATTAAGCAAGAATCACTCACAGATTAGCTATTTTCCCATCTTTAACACAGTAAATTAAAGTGAAGAGCCTAGAATAGCCAATTTTTTGTGTCAAAAGGCTATTTTTCTTTTTGCTAGTGAAGAAGAATACTATCTAATGTGTGTTCTTAAGTTATGGTAACTAACCACATAATGCTATGGGCTTAAAAAAAAAAAGAAACACGCATGGAATATGAAAATAAGCAAGGAAGTAGACTTTCAGTGAAGTAGTGTAATCTTTAAAGCTCCCCTATCCTGTTTTCTGAGTTTATTAAATGTTTCCCTTTGCGGTGAGAATCAGCAGTGTTTAGTTTGCTAATGCAAAGGACTAAAATTATATGGCAGGCAGAGCGCAGGTCTGTTTTGACATAAACACCAAGAGCTAAAGCAAAAATCTTGCATTCCAATACTAAAAATAAGTCTGACAACTCACAATTGGCATACCATATTTTCATCCATCCCAGCCTGTCAGTCGCGGAGTGGGAATTTAGGATTAAAAAGCTTTTTTCTCAGGCCCTGATCCTGTTGCTCAGAGGCACCAGGGGCTACTGGATTGCTACAAAATGGGGAAATAGTCTGGGAACGAATCTTCAAGCTTAGATCATGAAAAGATCTGGGCCTGATATGACAAAAATGTTTATCAAATCCTGTGGCCAAACTGAACAACTGTATTTGCCGCAAAGTATTTGTTCCCCTAAATAGAATGCCAATAGATCCTTCCCATCATTTTCTTCTGGTTATAGGGATTAAGTAGTATGTACCATGAACAGAAAAGTTTTATTTGGTATTTTTCTTCTTCTACGTTGGAACAGCTTCTATGGCAGAACGAAATTTCCCATCCAGATGTGACTGCAAGGAGGAGCCAAAACCATCAAGATGTCGATCATGATAACGATGATGATGCTATCCATTCGGTTGATATCCAATTCTTGGCGATTCTACAAGCCAGGTCTTCTGATCTTGCACTGCTTCTCTGAGTTTTCCTATGCTCTGGCTGGTGTCAGCTTTGATGGTGATGGCAATCATAACCTCACAATTAAAGCCTTTCTCCCAAATCACCTTTTGCCTTTTGAATCCAGATCTCTGTAGAGTCCTAATAATCAAACTAGCATGTGACAACCTTCTGGAGTGTGCAGAGAACTGAAAAAGGAACAACTGACCAGATTCGTACATGGCAACATAATAATAATAATAACAATAATAAAAACATCCTGGCAGATGTGAAATTATTTCCATGTTATTGCTAATTCAGCTGTTTGGGCTACGTCTGTAAAATCATTAGAATTTAGTTTTTTTCTTTATAGCTTTTTTTCCTCATTTTTTTTTCTTTGCTTGTCATTTTTAGTTTTTCTTTTTTTCCTTCTTATTTTATTAGATTGCATTAGTTTTTTTTCTTGTTTAAAACATTGAATAAAGAATTATATAGCTAAGACCCCACTTGGTCCCCAGGGGCATCTTGCTCCCTTCCTTCCCATCTTGTCCATTTTGAATCCATTTTAGTGTAATATTTATTGTTTTAGTGTTTTATCTTGCTATTTTTATTATTCTAATCTGTGAAGAATTACCTCTAGGTGAGATGGTGGCGTATGAGTTTAATAAATAAATACAATATGTATCTTTTTATATAGCTATGTATATCATGAGCTAGGTTCAAAGAAAAGTACAGGTACTCCTCGACTTATAAGAATTCATTTAGGGACCATTCAAAGATACAACAGCACTGAACAAAGTGATTTATGACCATTTTTCACACTTACGACCTTTATAGCAGCCCCATGATCATATGATCAAAATCCAGATGCTTGGCCATTGACTCATACTTATGACTATTGCTGTGTCCTAAAGTCATGTGATCACCTTTTGCAACTTTTTGACGAGCAAAATCAAATGGGAAAGCCAGATTCACTTAACAACTGTGGTACTAACTTATCAATTGCAGTGATCCACTTAACAGTGGTGGCAAGACAGGCCGTACAATGGGGAAAAACTCACTTTTAACAAATGCCTCACTTAACAACCAAAATGTGGGCCTTAATCGTGGTCATAAGTTGAGAACCACCTGTAGATCTTTTTAGTGCAATTACAACCAGAGAGGTTTAGGCTCTGAAAAACTGGTACGTTGCTCCTGGACTTGGAGGATCCATTCACCTTACAAAATAATTACACTGTCCTGGGAATAAAGTCCCACTTGACTCAATGAAACGCCTGTCCGATAATCATTCAACTAGGGCTAGTTTTCTGCTAGGAATCTTGTTTAATGGCCGATTAGCAAACTTTTATCCTTGTATTGCACACTTAACTTGCTTATTATTTTAAATCTTTTTCTGGACAGAGGTGGTTTTTTTTTTTACTATGAACACACCCAGCCCCCCATCTAAACACCATTAGCATTAATCATTGTTGAAGTACAGTGCCAGCATCTTTTAATCAGTAGCACTGACCATGTTATCGAGTTAGGGTAATGAAACATCTGCAAGAAAACAAGCAAGCTCAGAGCGCACCAAGCAGCCTTTAATTCAGGGGTCTTCAAACTTGACAGCTTTAAGATTTGTGGGCTTCAACTCCCAGAATTCCTCCTCCAGTCATGTTAGTTCAGGAATTCTGGGAGTTGAAGTCCACACAAGTCTTAAAACTTGCCAAGTTTGAAGACCCTTGTTATAGCACCCCAGAGGTCCCCTGCCGGAGCTGCTCTTTCCTTTATGCCAGAGGTCTCCAAACTTGGCAACTTTGAAGACTTCAACTCCCAGAATTCTTGCTTAGTGATGCCACTCTGGTCCAAATTATGGTTATAAGCTAAGGCAGGGGTCTTCAACCTTGATAGCTTTAAGACTTGTGGACTTCAACTCCTAAAATTTCTCCTCCAGTCATGGAATTATGGGGATTGAAATCCACAAGCCTTAAACTTGCTAAATTTGAAGACCCTTGGCTTAAATGCTTAAATGCAACCCAATACTTCATCTTGGCCAATCTTTCTTCCATGAATATATGAACAGAGACTATGAAAGGAGATTGTCCTGTTTCTTCCATCCCACTTTCTGAGAGTTGAAGGCAAGTATTTTCTGAGACCTCTTACACCAATCTAAAATTCCAATCTTGGGAATTTTAAGACCTGTGGACTTCAACTCCCAGAATTCCCTAGCCAGCCACGCTAGCTCAGGAATTCTGGGAGTTGAAAGTCCACAAGTCTTAAGCTTGGCAAGTTTTGGAGACTTCTGCTTTAATGGGGTTGCTCAAACTTTTCTCGCGAATCCAGCCACCGTGGGAAGCTCCGAAAGTCGTGTTAAGAGACCCGTGTCCAAAAGAACGGGAAACTTGGCCAACTACAAGCCAGTTTCGCTTCTTGATTCTCCGTTCTTCTCACATCTTGGGATAAGGGGGTGGCGGAACCCACCAAACCCAACATCGCGGCGCGGAAGCCGGAAAACACACCGAGCCAATTCAGACGACCTGTTGCATTTTCGGCTTAATCCACGCGGGCTGGGAAAGAAGAGGGCGGGTCTTGGATCTCCGTTCAAACACTACCCTCCTCCCCACCCACTCCGGCTTGACGTCCGCAGCCCGAGAAGTTATCTATACATATAGCCGCGGGACGGTGCAGCGGGCAAGCCGAGTTGCTTCCCGGGCATCGCAGGGAGCGAAAAGGGAAGCAGCGGACAACATTCAAAGCAAAGGGCTCTCCGCTGCTGGAGCATCTCCACACGTCCCGTCCCGTCAGCCAGCCTGCCTGCCCGCCCGGCGGAGAAGTTGTCTGACTTGGGCGCTCGGAGTGGCGCCGGGGATGAATGGCGTGCGGGTAGCCATGCTGGGCAGCGAAGGGACGGGCAAATCCGGTAGGCTCCGGCGCGGCGCTTCCTGGCCGGTGCGGGGGGGTGGGGGGGAAGGTTTGCTGGCTACAGAAAGGGAGTCGTTAACGCTCCCACGTCCACGCGCGATCGCGGGAATCGCACCTTCTGTCTGAGGGCAATGTAGGCTCTCCTGAACCTACGGAGCTGGTGAGAAATGACAGAAGAAATAACGGAGTTAGTTGGAAGGGACCTTGGAGGTCTTCTAGTCCAGCCCCTTTCTCAGGCAGGAAACCCTACACCCTTTCAGACTATTCCTACCAAAAAAAATTCCGAATAATAGAATAACAGAGTTAGAAAGGGACCTTGGAGGTCTTCTAGTCCAGCCCCTTTCTCAGGCAGAAAACCCTACACCCTTTCAGACTATTCCTACAAAAAAATTCCGAATAATAGAATAGCAGAGTTGGGAAGGGACCTTGGAGGTCTTCTAGTCCAGCCCCTTTCTCAGGCAGGAAACCCTACACCCTTTCAGACAAGTTGTCCAATCCCTTCTTAAAAACTTCCAGTGTTGGAGCATCAACACCTTCTGGTGGCAGGTCGTTCCACCGATTTAACTGTTAGGAAAGTTGCTTCTCTCCTTGATTAGCTTCCATCCACTGCTTCTTGTCCTGCCTACAGGCCCTTTGGAGAATGGGTTGACTCCTTCTTTGTGGCAGTCCCTTAGGCCCTTTGAGTTGAACTTAACTCCACTCCTGCAAAAATACGGATGACCACCAGAGGAAGACCTACACTGAAATTCTCTGGTTGTCTGTACCTGTTGCAATAGCCCAGATAGAGTAGCACTTATTCCTGGTAGTCTACATGAAGACTTTTCTTAGCAAGCTTATTGAAATTCTTTGCAGGTCCTAATTTTTGGGGTGGATTTCCTCACTTCCCAGGCCTATGATTTCCTAGTGGCCTCTCATCCAAGTACTAACCAGTTGAGCATGTTTTTGGAGACACCCAAATCTGCTGCGTGTTGACCAACTCCAGTGGCACCTGATGGCAGCAACAAACCATCCCAAAGTTTATCAGATGTCTTGATGTTGTTTGCTATTACACATGAATAGTAAATTGCAGTCAGGTGTCTATCTGTGATAGACTCTGATATTATTATTTTCATTCAATTGTGTCTGATTCTCAGAGTCTACCTGGATTACCTGCAGATTTTTTGGCAAGGTTTTTCAGAAGTGGTTTGCCATTGCCTCCTTCCTAGGGCTGAGAGAGGGTGACTGGCCCATGGCCCATGGTCTCCCAGCTGGTTTTGTGCCCAAGATGAAACTAGAATTCAAATTTCCCCATCTCTGCCCTTAACCATTACACCAAACTGGCTCTCACAGCTACTGGTTACCTGTTGCAAATTTATTTTCCAGCCTTTGAAATACATTCAGCTGATATAGCAAAAGTATTCCGATAATAAGCTCACACCATTTTCTTTTTCTTTTTTAAATAACTTTTTGGCGTCGCAACTTGCAGTTTATTAATTTAGAACGGGATTCCACTTTTTATTTTAAAAATTCCTCCAAATTGAGGTGCAATTCATGAAACCTCTAAGGGATTGCCACAAAGAAGAGGGAGGCAAGCTATTCTCCAAAGCATCAGAAAGCAGGACAAAAAGCAATGGGTGGAGACTAACCAAAGACAGAAGCAACCTAGAACTAAGGAGAAATTTTCTGACAGAACAACTAATCAAATGGAAAAACTTGCCTCCAGAAGTTGTAAATGCTCCAACACTGGAAGTTTTTAAGAAGAGATTGGACAACCCTTTGACTGAAATGGTATAGGTTCTCCTGCTTGAGTGGGGGGTTGGACTAGAAGACCTCCAAGGTCCCTTCCAACTCTGTTATTCTGTAAATGTTCTAGGAATAGAAAAAGCATTGACTTTGGCCTCACTCTTGTTGCAGTAAAATAAAGCAAATAACATCAAACCTCCACTTTTTCCTTTTCCAAAACAATATAAACTATCCATTTCTATAACAACAAATCAACAAATCTCTCTCTCTCCCCTCACTTTTGTTTCCCCTTTTCCTCCCCTCTGTCTCCTATTATTTGCTTTCACATTTTTGTATTTTATCTTTGTATTTTATTCTATAATCTAATAAAATGTGAAAATGTTCTAGGAATAGTATCTTACTAAGTATGGTTGTCAACGTTTCTCCAGGTCTCTCCTTTTCACAATTCTTTAATATCTTATTTCGATGCTAGAGTAAAGTTTAAGTAGAGATCATGACTGCATAAATGGTTACATCTTTGACTTGTTTGCCCTTGAACAGTTACGAGCTGTATCACCAATCTCTTTGCTCTTTTCCAACCTGCTAATCTATTGCATTCAAGTTTTTCTACTGTACAGTAGTTTCTTGAACCTTAACGAGCAAAATTATATTTTCCAGTCTATTATTTCACTGGTATGACACTCCAAAGTATATGATGTGCCCAGCTGGTCAGATGATGTAATTATTGCAAGTGATAAAAATGTACTCAAATGATATACATTTGGATTTAACAAACAATTGGATTTAACAGACATTCCTTTCTCTGGAATGGTCTCTTAAGTTGAAATTTTATCGGAAAATAAGAGTTGTCATAATAGTCTTGGTATTTCCATTCACTCAATCCATAATTCCACTAACCTAGTGATAGAAGCAATGAAATATAGTTTAGAATCAGTGATTATTCATTATCCAATAACAATATCCATTAACAAATCTGGTGCAAAACTGCTTTTTACCTTGGTAAGTGGAAGTTGAAAATATATACTAAAGATCACATTGTAAGTTATAGTGAGAGAAAAACTATTAATATCTCAATTGTGCATAATACTAAAGACTATGGTTTATGTTTAGTTTATCACAATGTACAAAGCTATAGATTAGATTATGATGTGATAGGTAAATGAGATTATTATGAGTTATTTGACAAAATGTGGTTAAAATTCAGGATCATTTTTAGGATTTAATTCTAAATTTAGAAGTCCGTTGGGTTTTCACAATCATGCTAAACCAGAATGATGAGTTTTTGGTTTCGACTTAGCAAGATATATGAACAAGCCAGTGTGCTTTGTGCAACATGGTTTAAGTCATAACCCATGTGTAGGGAACCTTGATGGTCTGTTTGATAATGATTATAATAAATTACAGCTCAGAGCAAAACAAAAATCTTGTAACAGCCTTCCTTCTAATTTTAGGTTTTACTTCTAAGGTTCTAATTTTGGATGAAATGCAATTCTAGTCTAGTGTAGCTTGTATAAGCCCAAGGCATAACTTGAAGATACATGATGCAACAATCAGATCTGAAATCTAATCCAGGTGAAAGACTGTTTAGGTGTCCTTGCATCATGGAAGATAAGCAAGAGAGAGATAATCTAAAAAAACAACAACAGATGTTCAGCTGGGTATTATCCATAATGGAAAATATAATTCCAGATGGCTATCTTTTTCTGCTTTTCCAGCCTTCTTTCCAGTTGTTTCTATGCAAAACCATGTTAGCAATGGGACTTCAACAGCCACCTTCACACAACTTGTTAGATCACACAGGCTTTTTAATATGGCTGTGGAGGTACTTTTTAAAATCCATATAATAGCAATAGCACTTAGACTTATATACCGCTTCACAGTGCTTTTACAGCCCTCTCTAAGTGGTTTACAGAATCAGCCTATGGTCCCCAACAATCTGAGTCCTCCTTTTACCGACCTCGGAAGGATGGAAGGCTGAGTCAACCTTGAGCCAGTCAGGATCAAACTCCTGGCAGTGGGCAGAGTTAGCCGGCAATATTGCATTCTAACCACTGTGCCATCATAGCTATATAAATATAACCACTATTAGTGACTTCCCTATGAAGAATTGTGCTGTGTGAACATGAAGTAATTGCCATTTTCTGCTTGGAATTTGGCACATCTTCTCCTTCTTCACATTTGCCCTTCACAACAGGGATTGAGGAACAATATGAAGTAGTAGGGAAGACTTGGCCTTCGTAGTACAACCCCAATTGGGACTAGAATGTCTGTTGCTAAGAAATGTGGTTGTTAAATGAGTCGTACCCTATTTTGCCAGCTTATCTGCCAGGGTAGTTAAGGGGACCATTGCAATTCTTAAACGAGTCAGGTGGCCTTAAACAAATCTGGATTCTCCCATTGAGTGTCCTTGTTGGAAGCCCCCTGGGAAAGTCTCAAATGATGATCATGTGATCCTCAGGATGCTGCAGCCTTTGTAAATACATGCTAGTTGTCAAACACTTTAATTTTGATCATGTGGCTGCAGGGATGCTACAAGTAATTCATATAACATCTGGCAGAAACAACTACCTGACCACTAGATGGCAGCTTTAAAAACTTTCTATATCCCTTTCCTGCCATCTAGCTGTAATACTGATTTTTGCAGTGCAGAAGTGTATAGGACTTTTTCCTTTGTGAAATACACACATACCAGAGGTGCTATTGAGCAGGTTCTGACCAGTTCTGGAGAACTGGTAGCAGAAATTTTGAGTAGTTCAGAGAACTGGCAAATACCACCCCTGACTGGATATTTTACAGTATCCTTCCCCTGCCATGCCCACCAAGCCACGCCCACAGAACCAGTAGTAAAAAGATTTGAATCCCACCACTGACACACACACACACACACACACACACACTCATAGTAGCACTTAAAATCCAGGCTTTGCTGTATATGCCTGGGAAGAAAAAAAAGGCAGCATTCTAGAGACTTTTTCTTTGGAAAATCATGCCTTCAAAATTAGAGATAGTGGATAGTTTTAATTGTTGCTTGGGTTTTTTTCCCCCCCCCCCCAAGGGTAAACGTTTTTTCCGTGTCTCTAATGATTATACATATTATTGAAGTCCAGTTTGGGCTACCCTAATATGCTTGAATAAATAAATCATGGTAAAATAATAGCCAAGTACAGTGTGTGAAGCCAGGAATTGCTCCTGTATTGTTCCTGTTTAGAAAGTCTTCGGTGAAGTAGGAATGGTCACATTCACATAAATACACCTTAACATTTGAGACTCTATTCATTTCTTCATCTCTGGCGCCAGAAGTTGATTCCTGGTTTACATCTTGGGACCTAAATAAGCCTTGTATTGCACTGGCTAATTAAATTGGGAAACTAAAACAAATATAAAATTTTCAAAACCGAGGCAAAATAAGAGCAGAAAGATCTGTGTATCTTGTCTACTGTATATAGGTTGGTAGCCTGACTCATAATCCAGTTATTAGCTAAATATACCTGAGAGCAAAAAAGAGGCTAAAATCCAGAGAGATTTTCTTTAGAAAAATGTGTGGCCAAAGCAACACTTCTATGGCCTCTTTATTTTGTCTTTTCAGCCCTTACGGTGCGCTTTCTGACGAAGCGTTTCATAGGAGAATATGCCTCCGATTCTGGTAAGTTTCCACTCACTTTGAATCTTCCTTGCATTTTATTTAAACTCAGATGATCCAGATGTTACTGCTGGTAATGGAAGGGGAATGTGTATGTGTCATTTCTTTTGGGCCTGAAGACTAACATTATTTTCTGGTTAAATACCAGATTCAGACAAGGAAGGGGTAGCGATAGATTGATTCATCTTTGTTATATTGCTTTGGGATGTAAAAATGATGGTAGCTCTACCCAGCCTGTTTATTCCTCTCTCTTTTTTTCCCCTCTCAGAATGCATTTATACAAAACATTTGTGTCTGGATGGAAAGCAAATTAACTTGGAAATATATGATCCTTGTTCCCAAGTAAGTTGGAAAACTAGAATACGCATAATAAATTCTACTTCCTCCTATTTTTCCTGCAATGGTGGGGTGGAGTGAGAAAAAGTGATTGGCTCAAAGTCACTCAGCCAGCTTTTGTGCCAAAGGCAAGATTAGAACTCACAGTCTCATTGTGATTGGCTCAAAGTCACCCAGCTGGCTTTCATGCCCTAAGGCAGGACTAGAACTCACTGTCTCCTGGTGATTGGCCCAAAGTCAAGTCACCCACCAGCTTGCTTCATGACCAAGGTGGGAGTAGAATTCACATTCTGTTGATTGGCCCAAGGTCTTCCAGTTGACTTTCATGCCTAAAACAGGACTAGAAATGGTTAGCAGAAGGAATTCAATACCACAGGTAACTGAGAAGGGAGACGTTTTACCCAACAACCTGAGATTATGAATTGTTCCTGAGACCAGCTATTTTTCAAAGTGCCTTTAAGACATTTTTGATTACTCATATGACGATATCTGGGATGATAGTTTGGTTTAGCAAGGCAGAGAACTCAAATAAATTGCAAAATTATTTAAACAGATACAGATTGTGTAATTCAGCTCATGCACAGATTGCACTGTGCTTCTACCAAAGTTGATTTTCTACACTTTGAGAAAATTGCCAGTTGGAGAATTTGATTAGAGTTGATAGGGGCTCTTCACTTAGTTGGTTTTCTAAATAATTGTGGTTTACTCACCGTCTCTCAGAGTAATCTATTTTACAAGTTCATGATGGGAATAAAACAAATGGAACCATGGAACCAGTAAAACTATGCATGCCAGCCACTTTATAAAAAGCATGGAATAAAACTTCTGTTAAAAAAATAAGTTCCTGCATAATTACAGTGGGAATATAATATCATTCTGTCCGTATAACCCAACACTTTGGAAACCCAAAGAGCTGGATTAAGAAACAGATCCTCCAGGAGAAAATCTGTCTGTGTGGTTGCTAAGTGTTGACACCAAGATGATGGTGGATGATCGGTTGTGTTTTCAATTAGGCTGAAGCAGGGTCTTCTTCCATCCAAAAGCACAGTATAAACTGCTTCTCTTTTTGCCTTCCAGCCTCGGCCAGGGAATTTGTTACTTGCACATGAACTCCAATGGGCAGATGGATTTGTTGTGGTCTATGACATCAGTGATAGAACTTCATTTGTGTTCGCAAAAGCGTTGCTGTACAGGATCCGTGAGTGTCATGGAGGAGCTTGCAAAAGGTAAGTTAGCTAAACAATGTGACTAGGAAAGTGGAAAGGTTTGTGTGGACCATAAGGGAAAAATGGGGCTAGATTCAGACTTGGTCCCTTTAAGTCAGGAGTGGGGAAACATGGCCTTTTTATGACTTGTGGATTTCGACTCCCAGAATTCCTGAGCCAGCATGGTGAAGACCCAATAAAAACCAGGAACAATGAGTCCAATTGATTGCAAGTACATCTACCCAGTTTGATTCAACCAGTCCCCTTTTCACACACAGACCTACCAAATAGAAATTCTACATAGTTTAAAAACCAGTTTATTAGGGTCGGCTTATCTACAGCCCTCAAACAAGCTACCTCAGAGTAAGTTTTATGGAACCGTGTGACATTTACAACTGTCAGCCAGCTGAAATTCAATCTCTGCTTTTAATTGCAGTGTGGGAAAGAAATTGCTAGTGTGAAAGATGATCCCCATCCAATAAAAGCAACTCTCCAATGACTGGTTATTTTTCCGCAACGTTTGTCTTCATATATGTGAATCTGTCACTGTCAATAGTCCAAAGTAAAAAGTTTGTGTCCATTCACTTTCTAGAGAAAATGGCCGGCGGTGGCTCATACTTCACTCTCCTTGCTTTAAAAGCAAACAAAAACACTAAGGATCAATCAGGATTCTAATAGAAACATTTTAAAAATTTGCCCAAACTGTTTCCCAAACAGTTCTTTTGAAAGCACAACAATTCCATTGTGTTAAAAAATATAGGCTGGTCCTACAGAGAAGACATCTTATTCTTTGCTGATTTTTAACTTAGGCGTTGCATATTGAATATGATATAAATGGAAAACTTTTTTTAAAAAGAGGGATATATGAATTACATAGGTGAGCTCAACTGGGAATGTGCATCAGCATAAAGACACAGTTGTGTGTCTCCCTTCTATCAAATAATGTCATCTGGGAGAACCAGATGTCTTCTCTGTAGTGATATCTACCTTATGGAACAGCCTTCCTTTTGAGAGTTGGAAAGCTTCTACTCTATCTGCTATCTATCTATCTATCTATCTATCTATCTATCTATCTATCTATCATCTATCTATCTATCTATCTATCCATCCATCCATCCATATATCTATCATCTGTCTATCTTTCTATCTACCTACTACCTACCTATCATCTATCTATCTAATTACCTACCTATCATCTATCTATCTATCTATCTATCTATCTATCTATCTATCTATCTATCTATCTATCTATCTATCTATCTATCTATCTATCTATCTATCTATCTATCTATAAGATAGATGATAGACTATCATCTGTAAGATAGATGATAGACTTATTTATCTTATCTATCTTATCTATCATATCTATCCTCTCTCTCTCTCTCTCTCTCTCTCTTTCTCTCTCTCTCCCTCCCTCCCTCCCTCTCTCTCTCTCTCTTATCTATTTCTCTCCTTTGTTTGCTCAGAGTTGGATGTTTTCTCATGCTCTGGACTGGGATGTGGGCTGAGCTCAGTTCATGCGCAGTTGGTACAAGTTGCTCTGATGCCTTGATTGGAGTATGATAACCTTTGAATTTGTGAGATTTGAATTGGTATCTTTTCATATATTTACTCTTTCGATGCCCAAGACTGCATTGTACAGCTAGTGCTCAGGTTATGGCCATAATAAAACCTATCTGTCTTGGTTGTGAAACAGCATGGTTGTTAAGTGAACCAGTGATTCACTATAGCTGCGGTTCTGCTGAAAACCACCAGCAAATAATAGTTTTTGGCAAAACCATTGTAAAATACAATCACATAAATATGGCCCAGTTACCAAGTTCCTGAAGTGCTGTCATGTCACCAGAGAGATTGTACGTACAGGTAGGACCATTGAAACTTTGAACAGTCGCTAAATGACTGGTTGTAAGTTGAGAACTACCTGTATAAGATGGTATTTTAATATAAATGACTTAACTAAATGAAAATATATTGCCTCTCGTTCAAGTTCCATGTCCAGAGATCTAACATTTCAAACCCCTTAATGGAAGGGACTGATGTTAGCCTGAGCTAAGCAGAAGAAAGTTCTTTGTTTATAACCTTCCTTTTTCTCAACTTTGTTTGTCCAGAACATCAGAGTGCACTGTGGTTTTGGTTGGGAACAAGCAGGATTTGTGCCACGTACGAGAAGTCGGTTGGGATGAAGGACAGAAGTTGGCCCTGGATTACAGATGCCAGTTTTGTGAACTCTCTGCTGCAGAACAGTGCCAGGAAGTGGGAACGATGTTCAGCCAAGCTTTGAAAAGCCTTGCGTCTCATCCCAAGGGGAAGGAGAAAAGACGGCCCAGTGGCTCAAAATCCATGGCCAAACTGATCAATAACATGTTCGGGAAGAGGAGGAAATCTGTTTAGTGACAGGCCCACAGGAAACGGGCAGGGAGCCAAGACACCGTCTCGCACACATATGCGCACACATGCCCAAAGGATCTAGTTCACGTGAAGATCTTAGCATGTCACCCAAGGAAGCCACAGAAATATTTGGTGTATTCCCACCCAGCATGGCAAAAATCATCGCTTAAATCTAGCCTTTTGATAACGCTTCTGGGAATTTAGTTTTTCGTGGAAGCAGATTGATTTTTGAGCATACTAATATATGGTTGTTAAGGAGTGAACTGTGAGTTAATCATTAATAATCTTAAGTGGATCCAGGCAGGCAATATGAATAAGGCTTGGAAAACAATGTGGTGTGGTGCCTAGATCAATGTTTCCCATGCTTAGCCATTTGTAAGATGTGTGTATTGCAATGCTGGCTGGGCTATTCTGGGAGTTGAAGTCCAAATATCTTTAAAATGGTTAAGCATGGGAAACATTATGGTATTGATTTCAGCTATAACAAAATTCTTTGGGTCTGTGTGAGAGAGAGGCAGTCCACAATTTACATTGGGAAATGATTACCCAAAACATCACCAAGGTCTTTGATGAAGCAGGAGGGAAGGAAAGTCTTGAACTTTTAGCATCTTTTCCAGAAGTGACATTAAACTCATATCAATTTAACTTGTGCTTTCCTAGCTACAGTTCCTTTCCTTAGCTTGGAACAGACTTAGGAGAAGATTAAAATCTGACTGAAATCTTATCAGCTAATTCCTTTTTCCAGCTTTTGGCTGCAATCAACTATGTGTCAGTGTTCCCTTCTAATATATTTTAGCGCCCTTTTAACTACTTAAGTGCAGAATCAGGGGCTTCTTGTTAAGTCTGCCCTTACATTAAATATTGCAAAACCAGTGAGAAGCTGATGGCTTTTTTTTTAAGGTAAACTGGAGGGTGGGTGGGTGAACAGGATGTAGCATATTGCTACATAAGTTTGTGGAAAATTTGATCTCCACCTCTTGTTGTTTTTTCCTGCTTGTGGGTAACACGAAGAGTAGGATGCAAAATGCATTTGGAAATGGGAACGCTTTTTCCACTCTCCCAAATATGCAACTCTCAACAGCTGCCCAGAAGAATCCCTTGATAGTGAGATGGGCAGCTTATTAATTTAATCAATAAATAATAAAAATAAAAACTCTGCTCTCTGTGATGACAGCATTCCAAATTATGTCGCTTGAGAAAGTGGGGGTGCAGCTTCAGCACAAACCGGCCAAGTATATTTTCGGTTCATTTTCTCTCCTACAGAGGTTTCCCCCCCCCGCCTCCATGGTGAAACCAGTCCAGCGATACTTCTTAAGAGTTGTTGATTTCTCGTTATGGGTTTGGGAGTGATTGCTTTTTGCTGAGTAAGCGCAGGAGGCTGCAGAGACCAAAGCCATATAATAAGGCATCTGGTTCCCAAGGCACGAATTAACAAGAGGTCTGACACAGAAATTCAAGCAAAGCAAAAAACAAAAGCTGACATAGTGTACTGGACTGACCTAAGAGGCTCAAGAACAAGTGAAGTTCTAATACCTCTCTATAAAGCCTTAGTAAGGCCACACCTAGAGTACTGCATCCAGTTTTGGTCACTATACTATAAAAAAGATGTTGAGACTCTAGAAAAAGTGAAGAGAAGAGCAACCAGGATGACTAGGGGACTGGAGACTAAAACGTATGAAGAACAGTTACAGGAACTGGGCCTGGCTAGTCTAGTGAAGAGAAGGACCAGGGGAGACATGATAGCAATCTTCCAACATTTGAGGGGCTGCCACAGAGATGAAGGGGTCAAGCTATTTTCCAAGGCACCTGAAGGCCAGACAAGGAATAAGGGATGGAAACTGACCAAGGAGAGATTCAACTAGAAATAAGGAGAACTTTTCTGACAGTGAGAACCATCAACCAATGGAACAGCTTTGCCTTCAGAAGTTCTGGGAGCTCTGTCACTGGAGACTTTCAGGAAGAGATTAGACTGCCATTTGTCAGAAATGATGTAGGGTCTCCTGCTTGGGCGGGGGCTTGGACTAGTTTACCTATAAGGTCCCTTCCAACTCTGTTAATCTGTTACACTGCTAAAGAGGAAACAAATAACGAAAGTTTGATAAACATTGGTGTCATATAGGAAGATGAATGAGCAGGATGCTGCAGTGCTTGTAGCATCTTCTTTCCTGGGGAAAAAAGTAACCTATTTGTAGAATAGAATAGAATAGAATAGAATAGAATAGAATAGAATAGAATAGAATAGAATAGAATAGAATAGAATAGAATAGAATAGAATAGAATAGAATAGAATAGAATTCTTCATTGGCCAAGTGTGATTGGACATACAAGGAATTTGTCTTGGTGCATATGCTCTCAATGTACATAAAAAAAAAATACATCCGCCAAGAATCAGTAGGATAAAGTACAGTGAGGGATTTACATTATTTTTTATCCTGACTGTTATTAAGACCGTCCTCATTCCTCTGTGCTGGAAATATTCAATATCACTGATAATGTCAATGTCACCATTTGGAAGTAGTTTGTTATACAGTGATGTTACCTTGCGTATTTGACACTAAAAGTAGATCAGAGGGATATGCAGCTGACACATGATTCAAGCTGCCCTGGCTAAACCACCATTCGTCCACCCTGCTTCATCTCTATCACTGACAGAAGATCGTGCCCTAGCAGAAGTGACCCAACTCTACACCCACTGGATAGACTCTTCACCTTACTACCTATTCTCAAAGTGTATCACTCCCAACACACCACCTTTAGCATGCTACCATTGCTATGGTCTTCTTCCAAGAGCTGAAAGAGATGGATTGGTCCAAAGTCACCCAACTGGCTTCCTTCTTGCCTAAGGAAAACTAAAACGTACAGTCCCCCAGTTTCTACTTTTGTGACTTTAACCCAGGGGTCTTCAAACTCAACAGCTTTAAGACTTGTGGACTTCAACTCCCTGAATACCTCCTCCAGTCATGGTAGCTCAGGAATCCTGGGAGTTGAAGTCTACAAGTCTTAAACTTGCCAAGTTTGGAGACCCTTGGAATAGATAGATAGATAGATAGATAGATAGATAGATAGATAGATAGACAGACAGATAGATAGATAGATAGATACAGATTAGATGATAGATAGATAGATAGATAGATAGATAGATAGATAGATAGATAGATAGATAGATAGATAGATAGATATGGAGATAGAAGATAGATACTGTAGAGCAGAGGTCTTCAAACTTGACAGCTTTAAGACTTGGGACTTCAACTCTCAGAATTCCTCTTCCAATCATGTTGCTCAGGAATTCTGGGAGTTGAAGGCCACAAGTCTTAAACTTGCTAAGTTTGAAGACCCTTGAAATAGATAGATAGATAGATAGATAGATAGATAGATAGATAGATAGATAGATACAGATTAGATAGATAGATAGATAGATAGATAGATAGATAGATAGATAGATAGATAGATAGATAGATAGATATGGAGATAGAAGATAGATACTGTAGAGCAGAGGTCTTCAAACTTGACAGCTTTAAGACTTGTGGACTTCAACTCTCAGAATTCCTCCTCCAATCATGTTGCTCAGGAATTCTGGGAGTTGAAGTCCACAAGTCTTAAACTTGCCAAGTTTGAAGACCCTTGCTTTAACCCCTACACAAAGCAGTTTCTCGCTGCTTAAGAACATACAATTAATGTTGACAATTTTATGTCTGCTGGTGGGAGGGGATGTCAAACCAAAGTTTTAAAACAAACTTTATTTTAAAATAATAATAATAAAACTAGCATAGAGGTATCCATCGTTTCTTATTTCTAAAAGGAGTAAAGCAAATGTTTGCCTCCTGTCTTGAAGTTAACACAAGCCTCTTATTCTTGGAAGGAGTAAAAGAGACTTTAGCCAAATGATGATTGCATCCCAAGGCAGTAATTTTCATTTTTCTAAAAACAGAACACTTGACAAGCTGCTAACTATAACACACGTTTGGACAGACCACAGTCTTTATCTTGTCCTTCTCAAAAAGAAAACATTTTCATCAGCCGTTGATGGTGATTCGCAGTTCACACATCATGCTGTTATGCTTCCTTCCCTGCGTAAAACAGGAATATGCACTGGGAGCCATTCTATTCACTCAGCATTGAGACACTTATACATGTGCCAGGTAAACAGAATAAAACTATTTCCTTATCATTTTAGATTTTTTTTTTAAAGAATGTTTTAGGTCTTTTAGCAGCCTGGATTTGCTGATGGATGATGAACAGGTCTTTTGCATCAGCAGCTATGATCTTTCCTGAGCTTGTCTATTTTTGCAGAAGAATTTTGTAATTTGGTAATCATTTGGTTTGGTCCGGCTGTAACATAGACAATAGAAGTCCATCCTTGGAAAATGTCTAGAAGTTGCAATTGGTATACAATGTGGCAGGTCCACAGATGAAAGGTGGTGGAGGCCAGAATCTACAAATTGCCAACAATAGTATTGTGACTGAAGCCCTGGCATTTTTGTATATGCATGCAATATTTCAAGATGTACAAAAGGAGCCTTGCTTTGACAGCAATACAAAGCCACTGTCTTGCTGCTTTTGTGGCACTTATACTTGTTCTGCTATTTCATGACCTAATATGCAGGGGTGGGCTTCTGGGGATTTGCAGAGGCTTAGGAGAGCCCCCAATAACCTCAGAAAAGCAAGCAGCAAGGGGAAGCTCTTAATAGGCTTAATTGAACTTCTGGGCATTCAGCCAAGAGCATTTCACACCTGGTAAAAGTGTTGCAAGCTAGATAAACAATCCACTCAGTGCTTGCAGGAGCACCATTGAGAAGATCAGACAACGTAGCCACTAGCCTCCAAGGGGATTAATTCCCAAATAATAAGAATCATGTAACTCTCCAGAAACCCCACTAAGACTGCAAGATCCCTCTTACGGTCACTGCTATTAAGCCTGATTTCACCCAGTCTTTTATCTAAGTATTAAATGCACGAAATAATAAACAACTTTTTGGTGTACTATCTTTTTTTTTTTTTAGGTAAGTTAGGGCAAAGAAGTGATGTCGAGTTGGCCACACCCACCCAGTCACATGACCACCTAGCCACACTTAGCCAGTCATTAGGGCAGAGAAGCTGCTTACTAAAAATTTTGAAGCCCACCCCTGCTAGTATGTCACCTTCAAAACCCTAGAAGACTGAGGACCAGGTTATTTTGAAGGATCATCTTTTCCCGATCACATCTACCTGACCCACAAGAGTGGAGAGGCAATGAATGTTATGGGTCCTCTCTCCTAAGAAAGTCCATCTAATGCAGGGGTGTCAAACTGCATTGCATCAGGGTTGTGGTTAACCCCATGGGGCTAGATGGGCACGGCCGACTATGTGGCTTTGGCCAATTGGGTCAGCATGGCCAACTTGATGCCACTCACTGGCTATGGCTGACTGGGTGGGCATGGCCTGCTTGATGCCACTCTCCAAACTGCTGGCATGTTTCCTCTTTGCATTGGGTAGAGGAGGCTGAAGCCAGGCTGGCTCGATGGTTTCCTCTTTGCTTTGGGTACACCGGGCCAAAGTGATGTGGGCTGGCCCCTTATATTTTCCAGGATAGCCCTGCAGGCCAGATCTGTCCACATTGTGGGCCGCGGGCCTTGTGTTTGACATCCCTGATCTAACAGAACCAAGAAGAAGGGTCTTCTCCATAGCGGCTCCCTTTCTGTGGAACATCATCCCCATGGAGATAGGATCGGTCCCCACTTTGACACTCTTTCAAAAGGCTCTGAAGATCTGGTTTTGACAACAGGCCTGGGGATCCTAGAGTGGATGGAACCCATCAAATGTCTCATTCAATTATGGCTGGCAAGGATTGGGGAATTAACAGAAAGAGTTGGAAGGGGCCTTGGAAATCTTCTAGTTCAACTCCCTGCTTAAGCAGGAAGCCCTGTAACATTTCAGACAAATGGTTGTCCAACCAGACCACTGTCACCCTTTAGACTTGATAAAAACAACCCATGGCTCAGAATACTGGATGAACCCAGTGCGAAAGTATACCCAGAAGTATGTCAGTGATGGTATCCCCTAGTTGGGTGGTAAAACATCTGCAAGATGCTTGATTTTTATCGTTTTTATATTGGGTTTTTGTCTTTGTATACCACCCAGAGTCACTGAGACTGAGCTGGGCGGCCCTATACATTTTCTTAAACAAACAAAGAAGAAGGCATAGGACTAAACATCAAACAATCAACAGCCTTCCCCCTTACTCTTAAGCTCAGAAGTTATTCTTTTTTTTTTTTTTGGGTGCTTTCTCTGTAGTCAATAAAAATGAATTTTAAGAAGGGAAGAAACAAAAGTAGAGTAGCTGCCTCCAACTTACAAACAAGAGGAGTGAGGCTATTTCTGTCTTTTTATCAGCAGATGGATATCCAGCTTGATGGTGGACAGTTCGTGCATAAGGTCAAGAACCAGAGGACAGGGGCTCATTGCCTGCAAGGCTGCAAGCAGATGCCAGCCAACTATTGATGGGCCCAGGGAAGTAGCCAAAAAGCATGTGTTATCAGATTATAACTTCATAATTTAACAAAGACCATTCTAAAACTATCAGAGTAATCATCCCAAACCAATAAGCAAACAAAAAGTGTTAGAGCTTTTCAGAAGTTTCTCCAGCCTCTCTTCTATCAGTACAGATATTTCTTTTCCTGTTTTAGGAAGAGAATATCTGTAGCTCGCAGTTGAGTGGGGGAGTCTTGATGCTCTATCAGCTTGGTTGTTTGCCTGCAGATGTTTTGTTATATACCCTGAGATATGTAATTTACTATTACCTATGACCCTGTTTCCCTCCACGCCCCTGCATGTGTTCCAAATCAGACTCTCCAACGAGACAAGTTCACTGGCTGGGTGTCATCAATCACAACTCTCCAATGAAGGATTTTCATGGGCAGAAGATCCAGTAACCTAAGCTACAATCTCCACAATAAAATTGAAGCACCACAATATAAAAATGATGTTGAAACTCTGGAAAGAGCACAAAGAAGAGTGACAAAGATGATTGAAGGGCGGGGGACTAAAACCAGTGGTGGGATTCAATTTTTTTTACTTGGTGGGCATGGCTTGGTGGGTGTGGCAGGGGAAGAATACTGTAAAAGCTCCATTCCCTTCTCACTCCTGGGGGAAGGTTACTGCAAAATCCCATTCCCTCCCCACCCCACTAATCTGCTTTCCAGCTCCGTTCGCCTGTGCATGGCAACAAAAGAAAACTCAGCCAATCAACTGGGGCTTGGGAGGCAGAGAATAGATGGGGGCAGGGCAAGTCAGAGGTGGTATTTGCCAGTTCTCCGAACTACTCAAAATTTCCACTACCGGTTCTCCAGAACTTGCTGAATACCCACCTCTGGCTAAAACATACGAAGGACAGTTGCAGGAATTGGGTTTGTCTAGTTTAGTGAAAAGAAGGTCTAGGGTTGACATGATAGCAGGGTTCCAATATTGGAGGGGCTGCCACAAAAAGGAGGAAGTCAATTTGTTCTCCCAAAAACCTTAAGGCAGAGAAAGAAACAATGGATGGAAGGTAATCAAGGAGAGAACCAATTTCCTGATAATTAGGACAGTCAATCAGTGGAACAGCTTGTCTCCAGAACTTGTAGGTGCTCCAACACTGGAGACTTTTAAGAAGAGATTGGACAGTGATTTCTTCAGAATGATACAGCTATCCTGCTTGAGCAGAACATTGGATTAGAACAGTGGTGGGATTCAAATAATTTAACAACTGGTTCTCTGCCCTAATGATTTCTTCCAACAACCAGTTCACCAAATGGCCCAAAAAGTTAACAACCAGTTCTCCCCCGAAGTGGTGCAAACTGGATGAATCCCATCACTGGACAGGAAGACCTCCAAGGTCTCTTTCAACTCTATTATTCTGCTAAGCAAATTCACTGTAGCCTCTACTTTGGTCTAGTTCAGCGTTTCTCAATTTTAAGATATGTGGACTTCAGTTCCTCAATTTCTCCAACCCCCACCATGAAATCCACACATCTTAAAGCTTCAAAAATGGAGAAAAACTGCTTTATGGCTATAGCACTATAGACTTATACACTGCTTCACAGTGCTTTACAGCCTTCTCTAAGTCTGCACATTGCCCCCAACAATCTGGCTCCTCATTTTATTGACTTTGGAAGGATGGAAGGCTGAGTCAACCTTGAGCCGGTGAGACTTGAACTGCCAAACTGAGGTGAGGATCGAACTCCTGGCAGTCAGCAGAATTAGTCTGCAATACTGCATTCTAACCACTGTGCCACCATGATTCATCGTTTAGAATCAAGGACCATCAAGGTATTGCTGAACAAATTCCTAGTATCTTTCACCATTGGTAAATTTGGTCTGGACTTCTGGAGACTGTAGTTTAGCCACCCATAAGTCCACTGGCAACAAGTAATATAAAGATACATTGGAAAGTATCCTAGCAGCTAAGATAAAGACTGCAAGGCAATAAGATATCAGGGTGTTTTTAAGAATGGAGGGCAATTTTTTTTTGCAAGAAAACAAAACCAAACTTGTCTCAATCATGATTTTTTAAAAAACTCTGACCAAAACCAAACTTGCACAGGGAAATAGAGGCTGCTTCACATGATAGAAATCATGTTCACAATTTCACTCTCCTTTCTGCATCAATTTAGTCCTAATAATCCTTCCTCCCACCAGTTATTTCTAACCATCCATTTTTTGGTGGGCTCAGAAGCCAGAAGCTTCTTCAGGAATGACAATTTACAGATTAACAGAACTGGAAGGGACATTGTAGGTCATCTAATCCACCCCCACCACCACCCAAGCAAGAGACCCTACACTATTTCTGACAAATGGCAGTCCAATCTCTTCTTGGAAGTCTCAAGTGATGATGCTCCCACAACTTTTGAAGGCAACTTCTGTTCCATTGGCTGATTGTTCTCACCATCAGAAAATTTCTCCTTATTTCTAGGTTGTATCTCTCATTGATTAGTTTCCATACATTATTCTTTGTCTGGTCTTTAGGTGCCTTGGAAAATAGCTTGACCCCTTCCTCTCTGTGGCAGCTCCTCAAATATTGGAACACTTCTGTCATGTCTCCCCTGGTCCTTCTCTTCACTAGACTAGCCCAGTTCCTGTCACCATTCATCGTATGTTTTAGTCTCCAGTCCCCTCATTATCCTGGTTGCCCTTCTCTGTGCTTTTTCTAGAGTCCCAACATCTTTTTTATAGTGTGGTGACCAAAACTAGATGCAATATTCTAGGTGTGGTCCTACTAAGGCTTTATAGAGTGGTATTAGTACCTCCCTTGATCTTGAACATTGTAAGCAAAAGGAGGCCTTAAATGTCTCATTTCTTCCTTCCCTTCTTTAAAATGCAGTCCATTCCCGGCATTCTTTTTATCTCCTTAAATCAGGGTTGGGAAGACACATTTGCCAAGATAATATGTTGCTCTGCCCTTTCGCTCTATCAGAAGAGGAGCCGTGCTGAGTTTCAGTGGCTCGGTGGGGAGGTAATAAGATAGAGTAAGATCTTAGCATGCACACATAAATTTGCCAGACATCTAAACAGATTGGTAAGTCAAGTGTTCTCAGGTCAGCTGTTACCAGAATGGAGTGCTTATTTGTCTCAAATTAGAAATAAGATGCTTGGTGACAGATAATAGAGATGAGAAACATGTGAAATCAAGCAGGGAAGGCTTTTCTTCTTCTCTTTATCAAACTGACTTGATTTAATACAAGGCATGCACAGTTAATGACGGTTTTGAGTGATACCTGTATGTTTTATGGGGGGTATAAATTGGTCGGAGTAAAATCTTATACATCCTATATCACTGGATATTGTTTCAGCCTATTACAGGTGATACCTATCCCGAGTTGACTGGATTGCATTAATCTGAATCTAGTTTAATGATGCCTTAACATTTTTATGGGAGAATTTAATGTTTGCAATATCCATGTTCCTTATTTGAACGTGTGACTTATAGGTTCTCATCTCCCTTAAATTATGAAATCCTTCAGCTAATAAATGAAAATGATTATGCTTTGGCAGAAAAAAAGAAAGAAAAAGGAGGAAAAGACAGCAAAGTCATTTAACAAGCCATATAACTGTCTATTATAGGACTTTGCATAATAATTGTAATTTGGCTATTAGGAATTCTAAAGGCAGATTATCAGTCATAACCTGTAATTTGAAAGGAAAGGAAAGGAAAGGAAAGGAAAGGAAAGGAAAGGAAAGGAAAGGAAAGGAAAGGAAAGGAAAGGAAAGGAAAGGAAAGGAAAGGAAAGGAAAGGGAGAAAAGGGAAGGGAAGGAAGAAAAGGAAAGAGAAGGGAAGGAAAAGGAAGGGAAAGGAAAGGAAAAAGGGGGAAAGGGGAAGGAATGGAAAAAAGGGAAAGGAAGGGGAGGGAAAGGAAGGGAAAGGAAAAGAAAAGATCACTATTATTTCTTATTTATGCATTACCTGAGGGGAAAAATCACTCAGGATAAGATATAGTCTTCACAGATACCTGACTGCACCTATTCCAACTGACAAAATTGTAAGGTGAGGCTGAATATGGCCTCCTTTTTCATTTATTTATTTTTGTATAAATGGCAGAGTAGACCAGCTTAAAAAACCACCTAAACCGGCAGAGAGAAATATTGCCCAACTGTTACGTGCAGAGGACACAATAATTCTCCCAAGAAAACCTTTTGGACTTAAGAGTACCTTGAATGCCATTGTGGAGTACTGTAAAGAGGTCTAACTGGAAATTATTTATTCCATCATTAAAATTATGGCATTTGCCAATCAGATTATGAAGTTCTTCTCGTCTATCAACACACAGCAATGTCATCAATTAACAAGCATCTGGTAGCGAGAATTCCATGGGGACTCTAAGACTATAACAAGGCATTTTCATTCACAGAATCACTATTGAGCTTAGTCAACATCATCCAATTGATTGGAGAGTTATAAGCCTCCTGAGAGAGGAGGAAGAAGCAACAAGCAATGACCTGGGAAATATTCCATTCAAGCAGTACTCAAAATATCTACTCTCTTGCTTACTCTGCAGATCTTCCAAGTTGTTTCCCATTGGAGTAATGTACCTTTTTATCTCACTGTTTCCACCTGGTGCTCCTTCCACTCACCACTACATCCTTCTAATGGGGCAGGAGCAGGGGTGGGATTCTACCAGTTCGCATCTATTCGCTAGAACCAGTTGTTAACATTCTAAGCAGTTTGGAAAACCGGTTGTTAGAAGAAATTACTGGCCTAATCCTGTAAGGAAGGCAGGAAGGAAACATTCTGGTGTTGCTTACAGAAACTGCCTCTCCATTAACCCTTATTACATTCTTCGCAGGACTAGACTTCCTGTGTCAGGAACTTCTCTGGAGTTTTTTTCCCCCTCCTTTGCTGGTACTTTGTTTGTGTGGAGTGACCATTCAAAGTTACAATGGCATTGAAAAAAGTGACTTATGACAATTTTTCACGCTTACGAGTGTTGCAGCATCCCCACAGTCATGAGAGGCTAGGCGAGGAGATGCGTGCCTCGATGTGAATGATATTGAGTTGGCCACACCCAGCCAATAACATGACCACCAAGCCATGTCCACCCAGTCACATGACCACCAAGCCACGCCCGCCACCTAAGCCACGTCCACAGAACCGGTTGTTAAAAATTTTGAATCCCACCCCTGGGCAGGAGCCACAATCCAAAGGCAGCTAATACTGTGCCTCATCTTGTAAGTTGGCTGGGGATTCTGGGAGTTGAAGTCCACACACCTTAAAGTTGTTAAGGCTGAGAAACAGTGGCTTACAGGAGTTTCTTTCAGTTGCTCTTTAGTCTGTAGAGATACTCGGTCATTCAGGTCATGGTTGTCCCAAAGGTGCTTTTTCTGGAGGCAACTGGACTTTCTGGTTTTTCTTTGAAGACGTTTTGCTTCTCATCCAAGAAGCTTCTTTGGCTCTGACTGGATGGTGGGGAAGGGAAGGATTGATATTCCTTGCAGACAACTGGTCATTTGCATTCTTTTAGATGGTCATTGAAGCACTTAGAGGTTTATCTGTGTCCTCAGGGTCAGCTGAGTAGTGCTCCTAGTTCCAGTTCCTGAAAAAGCACCTTTGGGACAGTTACTCTTTAGATACCTGGCAGGAGGCACAGAAAAGGATGTGTACCTAACTCGGTGGCTAGTGTTAGGAAGAAAGATCAAAGGATGTTTTTCCTCACCTAGTTTTCCTCTTTTTTAGGTTGCCCATCTTTTCTTCCCCTTATATCCACCCCTTTGTGCCATCGGCATTGTCTCACTATTCCTGGTTCAGCTGGTTAAGACAAAACCTTTACCCATCTGAGTCTCCCCATATCCCAACTCTTCTTTTGGGGTACTCGCAGGAACCTATAGCCCGAACCACATCTCATTTGAGCAAGATCTTCAGCTATAATTTAGAAGGCATCTCTCAACAACCACAGGGGTCACTCAAGATGCACAAATGGACAAGTGTATGTTTGTAAAGAAACAGGGGAGCCAGGGGTAAGAACTCAGTCACCCAGCTGTGATTGTGGATACTGGTCTTTCTTTACAGTCATGACTAAAGATCAGATCAGCATGCAAAGATCATGTCAAGACATTCGTCTGGATGTCAAGACATTCGTCTGGACTAGCATCACTGGCTTATGAGCCACAGTGGCGCAGTAGTTAGAGTGCAGTACTGCAGGCTACTTCTGCTGACTGCCAGCTGCTTGCAATTTGGCAGTTCAAATCTCACCAGGCTCAAGGTTGACTCAACCTTCCATCCTTTCCAAAGTGGATAAAATGAGGACCCAGATTGTTGTTGTCTGTAAACCACTTGGAGAGGGCTATAAAGCACTGTAAAGCAGTATATAAGTCTAAGTGCTACTGCTGTTGCTATCACAGTCATTCTACCCTTGGAATGCCTTTCATTTTGCTGGTGCTTTGGGCAAAGAATCAGACTTAAAAATCAATGCAGCGAAACTTTTGAAGGTATTGTCAAAAGTTTCCCTATCAGTTTTTTTTTTTTAACTCAAAGAGATCAATTTCTAAATTACATCAGATGAAGCCGAGTACCCTGGGAAAAACAGGCGCTACAGTGATCTGACAGAGGATACATTATCCACATGAATTACTGGTGCCCTTTATAACTCACTTAAAGATGGAGTAATGCACAGAGCCACAAGTGACTTAGTTAAAGGTCTGAGGCTGGTAAAAATGAAGATGAATATGTTCCTAGGCTGGCAGGAGAACCCACTCAGAATAAGCAAATGCAACACGGGAGAGAGAATTTAAATGAACTCTTTCCTTACTTTATAATTTGTTGACACCTCCTGCAGTCTTCTTTGATATTCTACCATGCATATGTCTGAATTTGAGGGGTTAATGGTACAATTAAAACCAAGCTAGTGCAATTATCTTTGCTTGAATAGGATGCATTATATTTGATCTAGCTGTACTGTGCTCCTTGGAACCTTAGTTCATTGTGGTCATACCTGAAACGTTAATCTGTCCATAGCCTTAATGCAAAATCATATCTACTGGTATGCATATAGCAGAGCAACAGAATAACCGAGTTGGAAGGTACCTTGGAGGTCTTCTAGTCCAATCCTCTCCTCAGGCTGGAAAACCTAATACCACTTCAGACAAATGGTTGTCAAATCTTTTCCTACAAACTTCCAGCATTGTTGCACTCACAACTTCTGGAGGCAAGTTGTCCCACTGATTAATTGTTCTCACTGTCAGGAAATTTTTCCTTTGTTCTAATTAAATCTTGTCTTGATTAGTTTCCATCCATTGCTTCTTGTTGATTGCTTATTGTACCCTATGACTATTATTAAGTGTTGCACCTTATGATTCTTGACGAATGTATCTTTTCTTTTATGTATACTGGCCAATAAAGAATTCTATTCTATTCTATTCTATTCTATTCTATTCTATTCTATTCTATTCTATTCTATTCTATTCTATTCTATTCTATTCTATTTTATCCTATCCTATCCTATTCTATTCTATTCTATTCTATTCTATTCTATTCTATTCTATTCTATTCTATTCTATTCTATTCTATTCTATTCTATTCTATTCCATTCCATTCCATATTCTATTCTATTCTATTCTATTCTATTCTATTCTATTCTATTCTATTCTATTCTATTCTATTCTATTCCATTCCATTCCATTCCATTCCATTCCATTCTATTCTATTCTATTCTGCCTTCAGATGCTTTAGAGAATAGGTCAACCACCCTCTTCTTTGTGGCAACCTTTCAAATATTGGAACACTGCTATCACAGTCCTTCATTCATTAAACTAGACACAACCACTTCGCAGAAAACAACAACTGAATGAAAACTGCTGGTGACCTTCTACCGCTGCACCATAGAGAGTATCTTAACTTACTGCACCTCTGTATGGTTTGCCAATTGCACAGTGGCAGATAGGAAAGCACTCCAGAGGGTTAACGTCATTGCCCAGAGGATCATTGGTTGCCCTCTCCCCTCTTTGAAAGAGCTTTATAGCTCCCGCTGCCTTAAGAAAGTTCAAAACATTCTCAAAAGATCCATCTCATCCTGGGAACCCTTTTTTTTGAACTATTACCATCTGGCAGATGGAAGAAGATAATAAAAACAAGGACAAACAGGCTGAAAAACAGCTTCTATTCCAGAGCAGTAACTCTATTGAATTCTACTGTATAGTGCAATATTAATGCAATATCAGGGGTTTTAAATTCCATTGTACAGAATGCGAAGGATGTGTGTTTGTGTTTTACTTTTATAATTACGATGTACACTGAAAATGGCATTTAATTTTGTTGTACGAGGTTCCGTGACAATAAAGTAAACTAACTCAGATACACCCCGACAAACTCCAGCATGCAATGCCTTTCTTCTGAACTCCATTTGACTTTATTCATGTTTTATTTCAGCGTTACAAAGTACTGCTTTCTCTTTTAACCATACAAGGCTAATAATGAAAACAGCATTTAGTTTAAGTGGATAAGCAAATAGATCTTCCCACCTTCCACTTGTATCTGACTTGAAAGTGAACTTTGACATGCCTTAGAAAGCAATAAATTATTTCATGATATTAATAACTGCCACCATTCAGCAATTAACTATATCACTCCCTGCAAATTGATACTTCTTTTGAGGTCAGTGTGCTAATTCTAGGATGTAGCTAAGACTTTGTGTGTAACCATGTTAAATTTACCCCGTAGAATTCATCAAGAGCATTAATTACTCCTAGTTTGCAATCTATCAGGGGCAAGAGCATTTTAATCTTCTTGGGTTTTCTTCAGATCTTCTTATCTCTCTGGTTTGTGCAGAGTAGACATGACCCCCTAATTGTCCAATGCTTCACCATCTTTGGTCATTTTAACTTCACACCAGAACTCTTTTGTAGGGAGTTGCCCAGAGTTATTGGGGGGTCAGGCAGCATGCATTCTTAAATCATCATCATCACAAAACCCTAATAAGACCACATCTGGAGATGCTGGAAACCAGTGGTGGGATTCAATTTTTTTTTTACTACTGGTTCTGTGGGCATGGCTTGGTGGGCGGGGCATGGTGGGTGTGGCTTGGTAGGCATGGCAGGAGAAGGATACTGCAAAATCCTCAATCCCTCCCCACCCCACTTAACCTGCTTTCCAGCTCCATTCTCCTGTGCAGGGCAATCAAAGAAGACCCAGCTGATCACCTGGGAGGCAGAGAACAGATGGGGGCGGGGCCAGTCAGAGGTGGTATTTGCTGGTTCTGTGAACTACTCCAAATTTCCACTACCGGTTCTCCAGAACTGGTCAGAACCTGCTGAATACCCACCTCTGCTGGAAACTAAACTTTGCACCTTCTAGAAATATGTACTGCCTATGAGTGATGATCATGTCCTGTCTGACATATATATTAACTATTGAACTCCAGTCCAAAAACACACATACACAAATAAAACCCCAAACAAATAAAAAAGATGGAACCACTGTGGGTACTGACCAGAGAAAGAAATTTACAACTACAAGAAGGGAGAAACAGCTTTTTAAAATGGTCCAATCAGTTGGTAGATGGGGAGGGGAGGGTAATTCCTCGAAATTTCACAATTTCTCAAGAAATTTCTTAGTGGTGACAGAAGCCCCTGTCACGATCAAGATACTTCATGGGAGGTTGATTGTTGCAAAGTTACTTTTTCAGGGGCAAGAACCTCATATCCATACCCCTCTGTTGGATAGGTTTTCCTTTTTCAAAGAAATATTGAAATAAAATTCTCTTCTATCTTGCTGTATAAAGATTGGCAGAAAAAGGAGAAGATATATGAAAATAAACGATATGCAATTTGTGTTGATCCAATACTTTATTCATTATTTATTTATTATTACTTACTGGTATTATTTTCATAAACAACCTAAGGTGGCAAGCTTCAAGAATGAGCCACGGTGGTTCAGTGGTTAGAGTGCAGTACTGCAGGCTACTTCTGATGACTGCCGGATGCCTGCAATTTGGCAGTTCAAATCTCACCAGGTTCAGGGTTGATTCAGCCTTCCATCCCTCCGAGGTGGGTAAAATGAGGACCCAGATTGTTGGGAGCCATAGGCTGACTCTGTAAACAGCTTAGAAAGGGCTGTAAAGCACTGTAAAGCAGTATATAAGTCTAAGTGTTATTGCTATAACCAATACTCCTCCCTCCTCCTACTTGGTGAGGTGAGTTGGGCGGAGGGATTGGCCCAAGCTCACCAGTCAGCTTTCATATATAAGGTGGGACTAGAACTCCGAGTTTCCTAGTGATTGACCCAAAGTCACCCAACTTGCTTTCATGCCTATGATGGGGCTAGAACTTAAGAGTCTCCCAGTTTCTACCCTGATATTTTAACCTCTAGACCACAGGTGTCAAACCTGCGATGTCACGTTGCCACCACATGACATATCACAACTTTTTTTCCCTTCACAGAGCTGGGGTGGGCGTGGCCTGCATGTGATGCATTCGGCCTGCAGGCTGCCAGTTTGACACCCCTGAGCTAGGCCAAACTGGCTCTTACGTCTTCATTTAGAGACATGGATATGAAAGTTGGATTCTGCATGGAAAGGGATGTTTAAGGTTATAACTGCAATTTTAACAATGTGGAAAAAATCAATATGGAAATCAGCTTTGTCAGAGCCTACCAGTATGATGTTTTTGAACTTCTTTTATTGCTGTCAGAAGTTGCTACAGTTTTTGGTGCTTGTCTTCATGTTCCTCTATCACCCTGAACCTTTCTTCACTACCTATTTCCCTAACTGAATAAGCCCAAAGGGAGAAATCCAGAAATCCACTCCTGAAAGCTCTCCCGGCGATTGAATAGAATCTCAGAAGCCAAGAAGGTTGCGGACTGCTGAAATGATGATTATTTAATAAACAAGACATTCTCACAATTCTTGGACACCTCTGAACTAAGTAATTATCGCATTTATCATATTTCATGTAAAGCAATCTATTTGAGATTCTCTTCTCCCTTGAAATAAACATCAAAAGGAAATTCACTTTCATCAAAGCACACACAAATTGGTAGGAAAAAATAATAATAATAACTCTGCAATATTTTTTTTCCTGCATGGTGCAAATCAAGAGTGTTTCCATGTAGTGCATTATCAATCAATGAAACAAGGTAAAACACTGCACATGATGGAACTATAATATAATCAAGTTTTCTTTCTTTCTTAACATTTAACATAAATAGCTTAATTTAATTGTTTTTTCCGGTGTCACCGGTCTATCAGAGCAACCTAGTCTACCCAAATATGGGATAGAGCATACAGCTTTCCGCTTTCCCCTTTCAGCCCCAATCCAGAAGCCTTCGCAGGCAGTTGCTTTCACGACAAACTATTTTTGTATGGAATTTATATTTACCGACAAAGAAAGACTAGTATAGATCTATCTCAAGCTACTTAACTCTCATCAGTTAGCCATACCCTTCTAGGATTCAAACCCAGGCTGCTTGCATATTAGGTAGATGTATTAACCCAGTGATGGCTAACCTATGACACGCGTGTCACTTGTGACACGCCAAGGCACTTTGATTGACACGCCTGTTGGTGTGGGGAAAACCTGCACATTTAGAAGCTGCCTGTGCTCTGCTCCAATCCCTGCTCCCTGCTTGTTGCGTGGAGGCGTGGTGTCACCGCTGCCACAAGATCTTTGCAGCAGAGAACCAGTTTTAACCGCCATAAACGGAGGTTTGTCAGTTTCATTACCTCAGGAACGCTACAGGAGGAAAGGAGATCCATGAGGTTCACAGCCCTGTAAGGTGGCCTTCCGATCCCCACATCCTGCACCTGCAGCCCTGAGACCAGGGAGACGAGTTTCACAGCCCTGTGTGATCACCCCAGCCCAGTCCGTCATAAACCAAATTATTGATATTTCCTGAAGTGACACACGACCCGAGGAAGGCTACACTTTTTCCCGATTTTCGACACACCAAGCTGAAAAGGTTAGCCATCACTGTATTAACCTCTAAGCCAGGGGCTGTCCTCACTTTGTTGGCTATACCAGGGGAGATATTAGGGTATGGCTAGCTAATGAGAGCTAAATAGCTTGAAATAAATCTATACTAGTGTCCCTTTATTTCTTTGTCGGTAAATATAAATTCAACACTTAGTTGTTGAGAGCTTCATCACTTGAGATTTTCAAGAAAAGATTGGACTGCCATTTGTCAGAAATGGTGTAGGGTCTCCTGCTTGGGTGTGGGGGGGTTGGACTAGTTGACTAAGAAGGTCCCTTCCAACTCTGTTAATCTGTTAATTTAATATCAATAGTAGCATCTACTGCACTATTTATCTACTGCACTATTGGTGTTGAGACAATCCTAAAAGTAAAATAAAATGCAGGATTCTTAATCATTTGAAGTAAGCAGGCACACCCTCAACGCAGAAAGAAAGCAGGACACACATGACTTAAAATCTCTTATCAGACATACAAGACACAATAGTTTTAACTATTGTTCCAGTTAAATCTGAAACTAGAAAGACAAGGATGAGCGAGGGAATGAGGTTTGTTAAAGGGAGACAAGTCAGAAATCCAAGCTTGCTTCCATTGCTTCTTATGGAGGTCCCCAAGAGTTTTTTTTTATTGAATTGGTTATAATAATCAACATTTACCATATTAAACATTAAAGTGGATGCATCCACTACCACTACCGCTTCTCATTATTGTCTGATTGGATATTAATATTTTGATTTGAAGGATCCTGAAAAGGATAGGGACCACACTTTAAGAAATACTGATTTGGGTTAACGTAATAGTCCATTTGCCATGGATTAGAAGTTAACTAAACCATAAAGTCCCTTTTAACATATGAATAGTAAGAAATTGGGTCATTAATAATTATTATTTCAAATGTCACTGGTTTCAGATTATGAGACTTAATAGACTATAGCCATTGCAGCATGTACATCTTCGAATGAGGTTATGTACTTTTCGGTTCCCACAAGGTTGCTTGCATACCCAGCTGCTTCCGGAGAAACATTTTGGACAGTTGCACAACTAAGAATAAACTTAATAAGACCTCCCCACGAAACCCTTCCAATTTCCTATGCAATTGCTGTGATGTGAAGACCAAGCAATTTTATTAATTGCGGCTAGATGATAGGACTTAGACAAATGAGAGAAACACTTTTTCCTTTGTATGTATTCATTCCCTTTGAGTTATAATCAACGTACTTGCTTCAGTATTTGTTTGTTTGCTTGTTTGTTTGTTTATCTGCAGGATTTATTTATCACGTCAGTTGACTACTATTCTAGGCCATGGACAAATTAATAAATAATCCTAAACAGCCCCTATTGCTTAGAATTAATTAACCACAATTGTAAAGTGGGTGATTACTGCTCTGTTGCTCACACTTAGAAGCTGTGAGCTGTTTCCTATTAAAATCATATGCTTGGAAGCATATTTGAAAGAGTTTTCTTTCTATTCCTGAAGTGGGTACACTAATGCAGGGGTCCCCAACCCAGAGGTGGGTATTCAGCAGGTTCTGACCAGTTCTGGAGAACCGGTAGCAGAAATTTTGAGTAGTTCAGAGAACCGGCAAATACCACCTCTGACTGGCCCCGCTCCCATCTCTTCTCTGCCTCCCGAGTCCCAGCTGATCGGCTGGGTCTTCTTTGGTTACCCTGCACAGGAGAACGGAGCTGGAAAGCAGGTTAAGTGGGGTGGGGAGGGAATAGGGATTTTGCAGTATCCTTCCCCTGCCACGCCCACAAAGCCATGTCCACAAAGCCGCACCATACCCACAAAACCACACTCAGAGAACAAGTAGTAAAAAAAAATTAATCCCACCACTGTCCCAACTCCAGGTCTGTGGACTGGCACTGGTCCATGGCATGCCAGAAACTGGGCCATGCAAACAAGCGAAGCTACCTCCAGTCCATGTGAAAAACCTCTCTCCACAGAACCAGTCCCTGGTACCAGAAAGGTTGTGGGCCACTGGCCTAAAGTACTTTTCAGACACTCCCCATAGACTTTTTTTTAAAATCTAACAACCATTTATTTTATTTTATTTTTATTTATTTATTTATTTTTGTCAATTGCTTACAAGATAATAGGTATAAATATATACATAGTTATAAATACATGAAATGGATACTTATAAGAAAAATAAAAGAAAGAGAAACAATAGGACAGGGACGGTAGGCACGTTGGTGCGCTTATGCACGCCCCCTACAGGCCTCTTAGGAAAGGGGTGAGGTCAATAGTAGACAGTCTAAGGTTAAAGTTTTTGGGGTTTGGGGAAGAAACCACAGAGTCAGGTAGAATATTCCAGACATTGACCACTGTGTTGCTGAAGTCATATTTTCTGCAATCAAGTTTGGTGCGGTTAACCTTGAGTTTGTATCTATTGTGTGCTCTTGTGTTGTTATGGTTGAAGCTGAAGTATTCATTTGACAGGTAAGGACATTGCAATGTATGATTTTATAAACTATATTTAGATCAGACCGAAGATGGCGTAGTTCTAAGGTTTTCTAGGTCTAGAATTTCAAGCCTGGTGGCATAAGATATTCTGCAATGAGTAGAGGAGAGGAGAACTCTTCTTGTGAAATATTTCTGGACTTTCTCAATTGTGCTAATATCAGATATGTAATGTGGGTTCTAGACTGATGAGCTGTATTCAAGTATTGGTCTAGCAAATGTTTTGTATGCTCTAGTTGGTAGTGTGATATTACCAGAGAAAAATCTACGTAGGATTAGGTTAACAACTCTTAATGCCTTTTTGGCTATGTAGTTACAGTGGGCTTTATCTCTTAGATCATTAGAGATGAGTATTCCAAGGTCCTTGACAGAGCTTGGATCATCAACAAGGTCTTGACTATTCAGCTTGCATTTTATTTTCTGATTTTTTTCCCCCAATATGTAATACAGAGCATTTATTTGTTGAGATTTGAAGTTGCCATTTGTTTGACCATTCTGATACATAGTCAAGATCTTTTTGAAGGGTAGCAGTATTGTCTGTGGTATTGAACAGCTTTACATCATCAGCGAAGAGAACGAAGTTGCTCTTAATGTGATCACAGAGGTCATTTATGTAGAGTATGAAAAGAGTTGGTCTTAGAACACTGCCTTGGGGGACACCACTGTTGACAGGTACAGAATTTGATAGGACGCTCCTAATTTTGACCATTTGTTGTCTGTTTGCCAGGAATGCTTCTATCCAGTTATGCAGGTGTCCAGAGATACCGTAAGATTTTAGTTTTAGGAGTAGTTTGTCGTGTACCACTGAATCAAAGGCTTTACAGAAGTCTATGTAGATTGCGTCTATTGTTTTGCCATCCTGGGATGTTAGATGAAAAAACCATCCTGGGATTGTTAGATGAAAAAAAGACAGCTACTGCTTTTCCAAGAAACAAACTTTAGCCCTTGGATGGAGATTCATCCTGGCTCTGTCAAATACTTTTAGGAGCACTGGTGTCTCTCCAACACACTTTTCAAAAAGGGCAAGTTGGACACGAAAATGTTGTGCGCTTTTATTTTAAGCCCCACAACTTCAGTGTGAGAAATTGTCTTTGTTTTCTGAATAATCCGGCCATTTTGAATGTCTATGGAGATTCTCAGTTAATCCAGGTCATGGTTGTCCCAAAGGTGCTTTATTTAAAAGGTAACTGGAATTTCTTGTTTGTTTGTTTTTCTTTGAAAAGGTTTCACTTCTCATCCAAGAAGCATCAGGTTTTATATTCAGGATTTATATCTCTTTAATTCCCCACCATTTAGTCAGAACTGAAGATGCTTCTTGGATGAGAAGCAAAATGTCTTCAACAGAGGTGGGATTCAGCAGGTTGTGACCAGTTCTGGAGAACCGGAGCAGAAATTTTGAGTAGTTCAGAGAACCGGTAAATCCCACCTCTGACTGGCCCCACCCTCATCTATTCTCTGCCTCCCATTGAGTCCCAGCTGATCGGCTGGGTCTTCTTTTGTTGCCCTGTGCAGGAGCATGGAGCTGGAAAGCAGGTTAGTGGGTTGGGGAGGGAAGGGGGATTTTGCAGTAACCTTCCCCCAGGAGTGGAGAGGAAATGGGGATTTTACAGTATCCCTCCCCTGCCACGCCCACCAAGCCATGCCCACCAAACCTGTAGTAAAAAAAATTGAATCCCACCACTGGTTTTCAAGAGAGAAAAACATACAAAATGTCCAGTTGCCTTTTGAAAAAAGCACTTTTGGGACAAGCCCTTGTAAGGATAAATGCACAAACCATGGTTAAGCTTATCATCGACATTCAGCTGAATTAAAGTTTGGAGGTTTGGAGTCCAAAAAACTGCCTTGGAGTATGTGGGGGAGCATCTGATTGTCACTCTTTAAAGCAGCTGCATCTTTTATTAGGATCCTAGGATGTGGCTATTTTAAGGAGTGGCAGACAGCCATGCCATTCATGTCAGCATATGTTCCAAAGTATCATTTTGCCTTCCAATCTGTAGCATTGCAGGGCCCCTTTGAATTGCATTAAACACTAATTTCTTGTATCATCATCATCATCATCATCATCATCATCATCATCATCATCATCATCTTTTAATGACCCCATAATCCCTTGCGGGGGTGGAGTCTGGGCAGCTGAATGGAGCTGAGTGTTTGCTGGCCGGATGCCTTTCCTGTCGCCAATGCGGAGTTTTGTTCAGCAGATATATCCTCATTGTGCCCAGAAAGAGAAATATCTGCCTCTAACCTAGGATTGAACTCACAGCCTCCTGACTGTGAGGCGAGAGTTCCACCTCTAGGCCACCGTGCCACTCCAAACACTAATTTCTTGTGTGTTCCTGATTAATCTCCAATTCATCCAATTAATGGGGACTCTTCTCAACCATGTGTTTGTCAAGGAAGGGAAGTCTCTGAAAGAAAACAAGAAGAAAAGCTCAGTAATTGTGATCATCTTGTTTATTTAATTTCTTCCCAAGTCAATTATCTCCCCCCACCACACACACCTTTGGACAGACCTCTACAGAACTATAAAAAAAAACCATGGTGGTTTGAATGACTCTGTTGGCTCTGTTGCTGCTTGAAACTCATGGCTCTAAAATTCAGAACACATCTATCATTTGGGCCGAGTCCACAGGAGTGATTCTTAAGTCAGCTGCATCTGGCAGGCTTGATTGTACGATGGTATCTTTATAAATAGACTGCTGCTTTCTGAATGCCTGATGTTACCTCTCCTAAAGCCATGAAAGGATAGGCAGTAAATATAGGGGCACTTGAATTCAAGGATTCAGTTGCTTGATGAGATGCTCAATGATGATCCAACGGTTTGTTAGAATAACAGAGTTGGGAGGGACCTGCGAGGTCTCCTAGTCCAACCCCCTGCTTAGGCAGCAAACCATGTACAATTTCAGACAAATGGTTGTCCAATCTCTTCTTAAAAACCTCCAGTGTGGGAGCATTCAAAACTTCTAGAGGCAAGTTATTTCACTGGTTAATTGTTCTCAATATTAGGAAATTTCTCCTTAGTTAGTTAGGTTGCTTCTCTTCTTGATTAGTTTCCATCCATGGCTTCTTGTCCTGCCCTCAGGTGCTTTGGAGAATAGAAGATAAAAGGTGTTTGTCTGCCTGTCTATCATCTATCTATCTATCATCACCTATGCCCCTATCTATGTTTCTATCTCTCAATCTCAGTGACTCTTAATCATGTCATAGAAAGAAAATCTGTCCGTAACTGGTCCTTCAAGTGTACCCTGCTGTTGATTGTCCTCTTCTTTCCAGTGATCTCTCTCTCTTCCTCCCTCCCTCCCTCTCTCCATCTTAAAATAGTATGTTTTGTTCTGAGGAACAAGCCAGTGAAAGCTGGGCACAACCCTCTTGCATTTCTGTTTCTGTTTTTAAATTCCAGGGATATAAAGCCCCTCCCCAGACTACAAGCAGTCTATAACATGGGAGTTGACACAATCCAGATGTAGTGCATGCCTGCATCATGTCAGGAGGGGAGCTGCCACTCAATCGGAAGAAGAACATTCTTAAACATGGCTAGTGAAAGGACAGAAGCACTGCCCTGGGCAGCAGAACTGGGAAATTGCTTTCATAATCCCATGCACGGCGTTTTCCTTATGAGAAGTAGGTATTTTGAACGGTTAGGACAATCCTTTCATTCTAATTAATCACAGTGTAGTGGAAATATATGTCTTACCAGTAGTGTAATGCGACAATGATTACAGAATTCAAGGAGAATTAGGTTCCATGCCAAGTGGCAGTTGGTAACTCGGGGAAGGGGAGAACATGAATATAAAAAGGGGAGGGAAATAAAACAACACCTAACTGGCAAGACAAGCTGTTCCTTACAGCAAATAGATGAGCTTCTCTCCACCTCCACAGCTCATTTGATCATAAGGTCATTATTCTCCTAAGCACATATGCAGTTCTAATGCTTTTGGGTTTTTTTTGTCTGCATGAGCAGTAGACAAATTAAGATTTGGTAGCCTGCCCCTCTCCACAGGAGGAAAAAAAATATCCTTGGGCAGCCAAAAGGCTTTAAATATCTCATTCTTTAAAAAGAGATTTGTTTAATGCAAGAGTGCATGTAATTTTAAACTTTTTAGACCTGTTCAGTCAATAGGATGGAATGGCAGACTGAGGAAACTTAAGTTCCCATGTATCCCGAGAAAGGACATTGCTTAATATACTCAAGGGTGGCCTGGTGGCCCAGTGGTTAAGACACTGGGCTTGTCAGCTGGAAAGCCAGAAGCTCAGGTTCGAGACCCAAGCTCCAGCAATGGGTGAGCTCTCATCCTCGCTCCAGCTCCTGCCACCTTAGCAGTTTGAATCATGAGCAAACGAGAGTAGATAAATAGGTACCACTTTGGTGAGAAGATAACAGCGCTCCATGACATACGCTGGCTACTTGACCACAGAAATGTCTTTGGAATGTACTGGCTCAATGGCCTTGAAACGGAGATGAGCACCACCCTCTATAGCCGTGATGGCGAACCTATGGCATGCGTGCCGGAAGTGGCACACAGAGCCATTTTTGCCAGCCACGAGCCATCGCCCGGAACAGATTCACTGTGCATATGCGCGTGCTCCCCACCAGCCAGCTGATTGGCGGGTATCTGCCGTGCATGCACGGGGGGAGACGCATGCAGAGGAGACATGTGTGCATGCACAGGTGCCCGTGACATGCATGGGGGGATCGCATGTGCATGCGCAGAGGCGCGCAATCCACTCAGGGGGCAGGGGAGTCATGCGCGCATTACATTGTGGGTGCAGGCATGCGTGTGTGCGTGCACTTTGGGCACGCGATGACGAAAAGGTTAGCCGTCACCGCTCTATTACAAGAGTGTCAAATTCAAGACCTGTGGGCTGGATTTGGGCCTGCATGGTGCTTAGGTCTGGCCCAAGGGGCTGCCCTGGAAACACTGAAGGACCGTCCTGCAGTGCCTCTGCCAGCAAAAACGGCGCTTGGGGAGGCCGTGTGATGCCTGCCTGGGCTCCGTTTTCAGCCACGACGGCCTCCTGAAGCTCTGTGCCAGCGAAAACAGAGCCAAGAGAGGCTGTGTGCACCCCCCCTGGGCTCCCTTTTTGCTGGCACAGGGCTTCAGGAGGCCCTCACAGCCAAAAACCAAGCCTCAATGAGTGACATCAAGCTGGCCATGCCCACCCTGGCCACAGATGCCACAGCCACAGCCACTCTGGCCATCCGTATCTGCCCCCCCTCCCCCCCAGGACAAACGCAACCCTGATGCAGCCCTCAACGAAATCAAGTTTAACACCTTTGCTCTATAGTCAGCTATGACTAGTAGAGATTCTTGAGAGATCATCTCTGGTGGTTTCACATTATCCCATCAGAATTGGCAAGACAGACATTCTCCTAGTCCTCTCTCTTATGGGATGTAAAGAGGAATTATTTATTTATTTATTTATTTAATTTACTTATTTATTTATTTGATTTGTCAATCGCTTACAAGATACAGGTATAAGAATGAACATAGTTTTGAATACATGAGATGGATACTTATAAGAAAAATAAAAGAAACAATAGGGCAGGGACGGTAGGCACATTGGTGCGCTTATGCACGCTCCCTACAGACCTCTTAGGAAAGGGGTGAGGTCAATAGTAGACAGTCTAAGGTTAAGGTTTTTGGGGTTTCGAGAAGAAACCACAGAGTCAGGTAGAGTATTCCAAACATTGACCACTCTGTTGCTGAAGTCGTATTTTCTGCAATCAAGTTTGGCGCAGTTAACCTTGAGTTTGTATCTATTGTGTGCTCTTGTATTGTTATGAATATAGATATTGCCTATATTCATTCGCAGGTAGGATATTGCAATGTATGATTTTATATACTATATTTAGATCGGACCGAAGGCGGCGTAGTTCTGGTTTTCTAGGTCTAGAATTTCAAGCCTGGTGGCATAAGATATTCTGCAACGAATAGAGGAGCGGAGAACTCTTCTTGTGAAATATTTCTGGACTTTCTCAACTGTGTTAACATCAGATACATGATATGGGTTCCAGACTGATGAGCTGTATTCAAGTATAGGTCTAGCAAATGTTTTGTATGCTCTATACATGCTGTAGACTAGCATCTTCCCTGTAACATTTGAATGGCCAAAAATCTGCTGGGCTTTTAGGCTTAAAAAAAAAAAAAAACCCTGTCTTTTCCTTCAGGCATTTGGGCCAGGATAACAGTGAAGCCAAATCTGTGTATTTTTGCCCTTTGTTGGTTGAAGGGTAGATTATTTTTTACATAGATATTGCCTCTCGTGTCCGCAGAAATGAAATGATATTCCTAAGTGTGCCTTGAGTATTCAGATTTTAAAGTTTTCTTTTAGGATGAATGGATAAACACAAAGAAGCTGTGGAAGATTATTTTGGTACCAATAAAGAAGGATATTTGTAGCTCAGGATTGAAATGGAGGGACCATTATCAGCACTGATGATGTTATCTGTTTTGGGTAATGAAACGACTGCAAGAAAACAACAAGCTCAGAGAGCATCGAGGACCTCTTGATTATTTAGTATATGATTACTGTGGCAAGATTATTATATGCACATAGATGGAAAGTTTTAACAGTACCACCCGGGGAGGGAATGGTTGGTGAAAATTGATAGATCTTTCTGAGATGGGCCAACTAACTTCTTTGATTAGAGAAAAGACACTATCTACATGTATTGGTGACTGGAAACCTCTTATGGACTTTTTGGGTAAAATGAAAAAAAAAATGAACGTGTGGTTTTGATGATTAGACAGATTAGATTACAGAAAGAAGAATATTACGGTGTAACTTTAGAAACAGAAGTTAAAATACAATTGTGCTTATAACTGCTGTGAAGAATATTGGAAGCTTAGCATCTTTTTTCTTTCTTCTCTGTTTTTTTCCCCCAGTTTTTTTTTTTTTTTTTAAATGTTTGCTTTCTTTCTGTTTGCCTTCTTTTTTCTCTTCTCTTTGTTATTGTATATTAGTTTGTATTAGTTTCACCTTCTATATTAAAAAGTTATATATATATATATATATATATATATATATATATATATATATATATATATATATATATATATTCTTGTTTTCAGGTATTACATGTATGGCCTTCAGCTTTGTTCGGTATTTTCACGCCATTATAGTTGTGCTTTTAAAGTTGTAGCACGTTTAGCCAGAATCTCATCTGCCATCATCAGGCTTCTGGAGCCTGATGATGGCAGATGAGATTCTGCTGAAACGTTGCTACAACTTTAAAAGCACAACTATAATGACGTGGGAAAATACCCGAACAAAGCTGAAGGCCATACATACATACATACATACATACATACATACATACATGTAGCATTCAGATTTTAAAGACACACAGCTTCTTTTCTCACCCTTAAATTCAGGGTTACTGTTGGGTTTCCTTTTTCACAGGAGTAATTTGGTCTGAAAAGAGGCAGAAATGGCTGATAGAGAGAACTAATGAATTCCATACGGTTCTTAGAATTAGTTTAAGTACCGTGCAGAAAAAAAACTTCTTTTCCCTACCCGTCCTCAGTTTGATGGAGAGAGAATTTGCTTTATGCATTCTTTCAAAGAAGACTAAAGCTTCATTGCCATTAGTAGCATGTAACTTTCTTGCAGATATTTATTCAAGAAAACACTGAATCTTAGACTTGCAGAGTTGGAAGCCTCATCTAGTCCAACTCTCTGCAAAGAGGAGGCCAGCCTATTCTCCAAAGCATCTGAGAGCAAGACAAGAATTAAGAGGTGGAAAATCATTAAAGAGAGAGCCAACCAAGAACTAAGGAGAAATTTCCTGATAGTCAGAACAATTAATCAGAGGAACAGCTTGCCTCCAGAAGTTGTGAATGCTCCATCCCTGGAAGTTTTCTAGAAGACATAGAACAACTATTTGTCTGGAGTGATACCAGTATAAGGTCTCTTGCTCAAGCAGGAGATTGGACTAGGGGTCTTCAAACTTGACAGATTTAAGACTTGTGGACTTCAGCTCCCAGAATTCTTCCTCCACTCATGTTAGCTCAGGAATTCTGGGAGTTGAAGTCCACAAGTCTTAAACTTGCCAAGTTTGAAGACCTTTGGACTAGAAGATCTCTAAGGTATTTTTCAGCGGTGGGATTCTACCGGTTCAGCCCGGTTCTATAGAACTGGTAGCTCTGAAGAACAGCTGACACCGAACCGGTTCTCTCCAAAGATTTTCTTTTCTTCAGTTGAGCCCAATAAAGGCTGTCCCTTATTCTTACTTTAGTTGCTTTGTGCGGCACAGCTGAGTGCCATGCGTTAGCAGGAGATGGTGATTGCTTGCAGGAGAAGTTGTTTTGCAAGTATTGCGCACATGCTCGCTCACCAAACCGGTTATTATACTGGTAGGATGCTGGTCTTTTCCAACCTTGTTATTTTATGTTCTAAGGTGTAAAGAAACCCAAATAAATTACCTATTAGAGGTAGCTGACCAATATTTTCTTAAAAACCTCCAAAAGATGGAGAACCCACAGTCTAGGTAGATTGCTTCACTATCAATGTTGATTGTATTGAAGTGTTTCCCTATGTTTCTTTATGTCTTGTTCCTCATCTTAATAGCTCAGGGGTGTCAAACCCATGTCGTCAGGATGTCATCACGTGACGTATCAGGACTTTTTTCCTCTTTGCTAAACCGGGTGGAGGCAGGGCCAGCACATGATGCATCCGGCCCATTGTGCATGAGTTTGACACCCCTGTAGTAGCTGCGTCTTATACCTGTGAAAAGATATTAATGAACATCCTGTCTTGAACTGTATCTTTTCCAACAGTCTGGAAACTCTCTGGCTTCCGAGGTTCCATTAAATTCCAACAGCCCAGTTTCTCCCTTGCTGCCTTTCCAGATTTGGCAATGGCTTTAAAGTCTCCTACTTTAGACTGAAAAGAAAAGGAAGACAATCTCTGGGATCATCAACTGTAAAGATTTTACCAATTGTAAAGTCAGCTGAAAAATACACCTTGGAGAATTTTTTTTAAAAAAACTGTAAGGCCATAACTGTAAGGCCACACGTACCGGAAGTGGCACACAGAGTCATTTCTGCCGGCATGTGAGCCGTTGCCCAGAAAGAATCCACTGTGCATGCGCGCACATTCCCCCCCCGCCAGCTTATTGTCAGGTATCTGCCGTGCATGTTTGGGGGGAGACACGCATGCGGGAGATGCGCATGCATGCACAGGGGGGCAGGAAGGTCACGTGCACATTGGATTATGGGTGCAGGCATGTGAAAATGAAAAGGTTAGCCATCACTGCTGTAAGACAACCAGATAAAAGGGTTGAAAAGTAGAAACCGATTTTGCAAATGAAAAAAACAAAAAAAAAAAACTTTCCAAAATTCAAAATGAAAATTTCAGAATAGACTTAGCTGATTGGGGGTCAGTTCATACTGTTAGGAAGGAAAGGGGCAAAATAATTTGCTATTTTAGAGAAAATAAGTAAAAAAAAAAGTAGGGTTTTTATTTTAAATTTGTGATTAACTTCAAGCTAAGTTTTAAGTAGGAATTTAAAACTCTCATCCAACTACAAGTAGTCCTTGTTTAGCCACAGGCTCATTTGCAGTTATGTCAATGATGAAAAAATAACTTTGCAAACAATTTTCATATTGATAACCTTTGAAAGTCAGTAAAGCAAAGGAAAGTTGAAGTAAGATCATCAGCACAATTACAATTTCACTTAATAACTACCTCACTTAACATCTGAATGGCTGGTTCCAGTTGTGATTACTAAACAAGGACTACCCATATTCTGATATGTATTCATGATCATGAGTAAAAAAATGCCCCTTTTCATCTTTAAAATTCTCAATTATTGCAATTTCTTCTCACTGTCCACATACTTTTGTAAGCTTTACCTCTACCTGTACTTAATTTGCTAAGTCATACTACAGTTTGTTTTTTTAATTCTTTATTGTAAAACCAAAGTATTAAATATTTCTATATGGCTTTCTTGAAGAAGTATACTAGAAATGAAATTATCAGAAGGCCTTTTGTTCTTTTTATTGTTTAGATCACTCACACCCTCTAGTGGCCCAGTAAGCTCTTACAGCTTATTTCTGACCACATAATTTTATTCATTATCCATTTTTAAAGTAAACACAGTCCCACTTTACAAAAAAAAAAAGTGAAAAAGAAAAGAATACAAGGGTCTTCAGTCTGGAAAAGTACAGATTAGTTCTATCATGAAACCTACATATTTGGGATTTTATTTTTAAATCCAAACAATCTGAAGTCCTTGTCAGAAATTTTGACTGGATGTGTGTTTAGCCTACAAGTTTGTTTCAACATCAGCATACCACTGCATATTTTCCAGAAGTGGTTGTTAGTTAGTAGTACAGCTCGAGTGTTAACCTAATTATATATATATATTCTTAAGTTTTCGCGGGTACTTACATGTATGGTGTTCGGCTTGGTTCGGGTATTTTCCCACGTCATTGTAGTTCTTTTAAAGTTGTAGCAACTTTAGCAGAACACAGGCCGTGTTCTGTAGCATCAAGCAGAACACAGCAAACTCCGAGACCAATAAACACAGACCAAGACTCCCAACCAATCAGGATGAAGAAAAAATCATTCTGGCACAGCAATAGGCTGCCCCAAATTTAAATCTGAAACCACTGTAAAAGTCTGACCCACAGACGGACACAATACAGAAGCCTGATGATGGCAGATGAGATTCTGCTGAAATGTTGCTACAACTTTAAAAGAACTACAATGACGTGGGAAAATACCCGAACCAAGCCGAACACCATACATGTAAGTACCCGAAAACTTAAGAAAACAAATATATATATATATATATATATATATATATATATATATATATATATATATATATATATATATATATATATATTGGCACGAAGCCAAAAGCACCAGCCTGAGGATGGTGAGTGGGACCTCGCCGAAACGTCGCCAAGATACTCTTAATCTTACATGGGAAAAGACCTGAACACACCTAGACCTACATATATAGGGCACAAACAGATCCCCCCTGATACCTCCAGCTCAAACACACCCCAACCAGGCACCCAGATGAAACCTAGCTTCCTAATAAATGATAGCCGTCCATTTACTCAGAGCCAAGCTGCACTAAAGGCCTCCAATACAGGAACACAATGTTGCCAGCCAATCAAGACACAAAAAGAGCCACAAAACAGACAGAAGATATTAGAAACACCAATCAAGCAGAACACAGCAAACTCCAAGACCAATAAACACAGACCAAGACTCCCAACCAATCAGGATGAAGAAAAAACCATTCTGGCACAGCAGTAGGCTAGCCCCAAATTTAAAACTGAAACAACTGTAAAAGTCTGACTCACAGATGAACACAATACAGAAGCCTGATGATGGCAGATGAGATTCTGCGAAACGTTGTTACAACTTTAAAAGCACAACTACAATGACGTGGAGAATACCCGAACAAAGCTGAATAACATACATGTAAGTACCATAAAACTTAAGAAAACATATACATATATGTATATATACACTTTATAATATATATATATATATATATATATATATATATATATATATATATATATATATATATATATATATATATATATATATATATATATATTGTTTTCTTAAGTTTTCGTATATATGTATGGCCTTCAGCTTTGTTCGGTATATATTATAGTTGTGCTTTTAAAGTTGTAGCAATGTTTCAGCAGAATCCATCTGCCATCATCAGGCTTAATACCAGACTAGGAGTGGGCTTCAAAATTTTTAGCAAAGGGTTCTCTGCCTGGTTGCCAGGAGAGCGTGGCCATGGTGGGCGTGGCCTAGTCAGCCTCCTGCACCACGGTGGGGGTGGGGTATTTTCACCCTCCCTGAGTTCTGGAAGCTTCCCTTGAGCATCTGGGAAGGTGAAAATGACCTCCCCGGACTCCAGATACCCATTTTTTCGCCCTCCCTGAGCCTTACAGACCTAGATAGAAGACTGTAACAGCCAGAAGAACTGAGGAAGCTAAAGGAGAACACGGTGAAGTTGGAAAAGTGAAGAGAAAAGAAACAGGGATTGAAAAATGAGGTCTACAGTCCTTCCTGGAGCTCAGCAGTAACTAGAAAAGCAGCATGGATTCCCACCAGGTTGAACTGCTCACCGTAGCTTGTGATCTAAGAAGTTGATTGAAAGTCCTCTTGCCTGTTTATGATGTTGTTGTGGATGATGATGATGATGATGATGATGATGATGATGATTCCATTCAGTCCAGTGGTGGGATTCAAAATTTTACTACCAGTTCTTGGTGGGTGTGGCAGGGGAAGGATACTGTAAAATCTCCAGTCAGAGGTGGGATTTGCCAGTTCTCCGAACTATTCAACATTTCCGCTACCGGTTCTTGAGAACTGGTCAGAATCTGCTGAATACCACCACTGATTCAGTCTTGTCCAACTTTTGGTGATTTTATGGGCCAGGTCTTACATCTTCCAATCTTGCATTACTTCTTTAAGTTTTTCTATGCTATGGCTGGTATCAACTTTGATGGTATCCAACCGCCATGTTCTTTGACATCCTGGTTTCCTTTTACGGTGAACTCTTCCAAACACATTTGCTTTCTCCAGGGAATTCTGCCACCTGACAGGGCCAAAGTAAGTGAGACTGCCTGATCATAAGAACTGCCAATCTGCAGACCTTGCCTCTGTTTCTATGACCATAGGATAGGGGTATCCAACCTTGCAACTTTCAGACTTGTGGACTTCAGCTCCTAGACTTTCCCAGACAGCATTGCTGTATAGCCAAATAACATGGCTGACTGGGGAATTCTGGGAGTTGAAGTCCACAAGTCTTAAAATTGCCAAGGTTGGACACCCTGCCAAAAGCCACTTGTTTTTACCTTTCTTACAACACACACACACACCAACATACTTCTTCCCCACTCTGCCTTAGAATTTGCCTTTGTAAATTCAAAAGTGTGGGGTGAAACTGTCTCTGGACATCAACACGCCCTTGAAAACTTTGGTTTGAACTGAGCAATATTAAACTGAATAAGCAGACCAGCAGTGGGATCCTACCTGTTCCACTACCAGTTCAGTGATTGTGTGCATGCTCACACCTAACATGCATGCACCTAACGCACATGCATCTAATGCATGTGCACTGAATGCACATGCACCTAACACGCATGCACCTAACATGCATGCATCTAATGTGCACCCACCTAACGTGCAGGCACCCAACACACACGCACCTAATGCACATGCACCTAACATGTATGCACCTAATGCACACGCACCTAATGTGCACACACCCAACACACACACACACCTAATGCGCATGCATCTAATGCATGTGCACCTAATGTGCATGCACCTAATGTGCATGCACCTAATGTGCATGCATCTAATGCATGTGCACCTAATGCACATGCACCTAACATGCACGCACCTAACATGCATGCACCTAATGTGCATCCACCTAACGCACACACCTAATGTGCAGGCACCCAACACACACGCATCTAATGCGCATGCACCTAACACGCATGCACCTAATGCGCACACACCCAACACACACACACACCTAACGCGCATGCATCTAATGCATGTGCACCTAATGCGCATGCACCTAACACGCACGCACCTAACATGCATGCACCTAATGTGCACCCACCTAACGCACACACCTAACATGCATACACCCAACACACACGCACCTAATGCGCATGCACCTAACACACCCAACACACACACACACACCTAACGTGCACGCACCTAACACTCACACATCTAATGTGCGCGCACAGCTTTCCCCACACCAGCTGAGGCCTGCAGCGCCAATCAGCTGAGAGGATAAAGAAGAGAAAAGCGCAGGGATGGGTGGTGGGAGGGCCTATCCTGCATTTTTCTCTTCTTTCTCCTTTCAGCTGATCATCGGGAGCTTGTTTTCCTCCTCTCAGTTTATCGTTGTAGGCTTTTTTTTTTTATTACAGGTTAGGCCAAACTGGTAGGAATTTTTGCTACCGGTTCGGGTAAACCAGGCTGAACCGGCAGCATACCACCCCTGAAGCAGATGGAGCATTAAAGATATATTTACATGGCTATAACATCTTGCAAAGCTTAGAAGGATGGAGTTGACACCCGGCAATAGCCTGATTTTGGGAAAAGTGTGTGTTGCAATGAAATAATCTGTACGGATTTGCGACACTGTATTGTGTCCAGGCCTTGGAAAGCAAAGAACCCCAAATGCCTGCAGGATAAGTCTCAGGATACAGGGTGGTATGTCATCTACCAGGCATTCACCGAGCTGGGGTTACACAAAATACTCAACTAGACTAAAATGAAACGGCAGATTATAGTTTGGCATGTTCTGAGAACTCTAAGCCAAGTTCTGTGAAAGCAGGCTATCCTTTTAAGATATAACATCATTGATTTGTTTGGCCCTAACATTTAATTCAAAGACAGCAGTTGTGCTTTGTTAATATGGGTTATGGGTTTGGAGTGTTGTGCAAACAGCCAGCAGGTGCCACTACAAGCTTAGGTTACAAGGACCATGAGTAAATCCTCCCCCCCCCAAAAAAAATATTGGCCGACATGCTAAAATGACTTGTCTAGTGAGTAAGAGTCCTCATAATCTGGTTTTATACTAAAAGGCTTGCCTGATCAATACAGCCTAATTGTAAACTGCTAATTGCCAATTACTTTCCTATATATAGTTACACAGCATTATGGGCTTTTGAATCAAATACACCATAAAACCACTTTTTTTCCCTTGCAGATATGGGCTATTTGCTTGCAGACATAGTGGATTAGGAGATGTATTGTAATGGTATGTGGAAATCGTCTTAGGAGACAGGAAAGGGAGCTGCAGAGTGGACAACCAGTGTGTAAATGATACTCCACACAAAAGAAGGAGAGCGTGCAAACATTTTGGAAAGGACTTGCCTTAGTTTTCCCAAGAGTAAAAGGAAAGAAGGGCAGAAATGCGAAATTCTTGCAGTCTTGCAAAATTCTGTTAATATAACCTTACAACAAGGATAGAGCTGCTACTCCAAGTTAAGAAAATTACACAGTTGGAAGGGACCTTTTAATCCAACCCCCCTGATCTTTTTCCACACCAGGATCTTTTCCAATGAGTGACCATGTTTTTCTACATCTTGCAATGCTATTTTCCAACTTAAAAATGTGCAAATATATATATTTCCATACTATGGAACATAATGTAAACAAAATCATTGTATGACCAAAGAGAGTTCACAAAACATACGTTCAGTAATATGATTTTTTTTCCCAAATGAATATTCAGAAAAGAATGACGACTTAAATGAATTTGAAATGAAATTCTTCAAAAAAAGATGACAAAACACAAACAGATGTACAAACATACCTTTAAAAAAAACTGGGTGAAAAATATGCTCACATATTCTAGCATATGCTAAAATGTCTGTGGAGAATGGCTTTGGGTTAACATTCCAACTGAGTATAATTCCATCTTCTGTCAATGAGCAGAAAATAATTCCATCTGCACCGATTTTTGTTTAAAGAGGTTGTATGAAATGCTCAGCACCAGCAAGGAACTTGAATTTCTCCTCTTCGTATTTCTAGGAAGATGGAAATATCAAAAACAGACTGAGCTGTTATTGAAAGAGGATACCAAACTTTAATGGGGCCATTTGTCCTCATCAATGCATTAATAAAAATATCTACTGTAACTTCCTATTGGGAGGATTGATTCTGGGGGAGGGGTTTATCTCTAAAGGAATATTTAATTATATGGAACTTTCTTCTCCATGTCTTCTAGATCAGGGGTCTCCAACCTTGGCAACTTTAAGCCTGGAGGACTTCAACTCCCAGAATTCCCCAGCCAGCAAAGTCCGCCAGGCTTAAAGTTGCCAAGGTTGGAGACCCCTGGTCTACACTGCCTCTTTCAATATTAATACTGCCTAATTGGTTAGATGTTACATTAAGCATTTGGGCACTAGAAAAATGATTGTAATTGAGTCCACCATTATGGTTTGTCAGTTGTGATGGTCATTAAGTGGGTCATCATGTGACCCTGCCCAGTTTTACGTTGTTGTTTTTTTGTAAAGGAAACACAGTAACGTGAAAGTTGTGATTGTTAAGCAAAAGACATTGTTTTTGCTGGAAACCAGAAGTAAATGCTAAGTTTCTTGCAAAAAAAAAAAAAAACCATTGCAAATTGCAGTCACCGGACTGTGCGGTGGCTGCAAGTGGCCATAAATTGAGCCAATTGCCAGGTATTCAAAATGTGGGGGGTTGGGGGCGGAGCGGCTGTCAGAACTTCATGCTGTAAGTCCTTTTTCTGTCACAACTTCAACAGTCGTTAAGAGATCGATCATAAGTGAAAGAGAACTTGTAATTAAGTGGATGATTACCATCTTCCAATAATAATAATATTCTGTTCTGTTTTGGGACTTGTTTTTCTACACCATGGTACTCTCATACCTCCCTCTCCTCCTCCTCCTCCTCCTCCTCCTCCTCCTCCCCTTCCTTCCTCTCCTCCTCTTCTTCCTTCTCTCTCCTTCCTCCCTCCTCCTCCTTTTCCCTCCTCCTTTGCTCTCCTCCTTTTCTCCCTCCTCCCCCTCCTCCCTCTTTTCTTCTTTTTTTCTTCTTCCTCCTCCTCCTCTTCTTCTTCTTCCCCTTCTGTCTCTTCTTCTTCCTTCTCCTCCCTCCTCCTCCTTTTCCCTCCTTCTTTTCTCCTGCCTCCTCCTCCTCCTCCTCTTCCTCCTCCTCCTCTTCTTCTTCTCCCCTTCTTTCTCTTCTTCTTCCTTCTCCTGCCTCCTCCTCCTCCTCCTCCTCCTCCTCCTCTTCTTCTTCCCCTTCTTTCTCTTCTTCTTCCTAATCCTCCCTCCTCTTCCTTTTCTCCCTCCTCTTCTTCTTCTTCTTTCCTCCTCCTCCTCCTCATCTTCTCCTTCTCCTCCTCTTCTTCTTCTTCTTCTTCTTCTTCTTCTTCTTCTTCTTCTTCTTCTTCTTCTTCTTCTTCTTCTTCTTCTTCTTCTTCTTCTTCTTCTTCTTCTTCTTCTTCTTCTTCTTCTTCCTCCTCCTCCTCCTCCTCCTCCTCCTCCTCTTCTTCTTCTCCCTTCTTTCTCTTCTTCCTCCTCCTCCTTTTCCCCTCCTCCTTTTCTCCCTTCCCCTCCTCTTCTTCTTCCTCCTCCTCCTCTTCCTCTTCTTCTTCCCCTTCTTCCCCTTTGTCTTCCTTCTCCTCCCTCCTCCTTCTATTCCCTCTTCCTTTTCCCTCCTCCTTTTCCCTCCTCCTCCTCCTCCTCCTCCTCCTCCTCCTCCTCCTCTCCTCCTCTTCTTCTTTCTTCTCTTCTTCCTTCTCCTCCCTCCTCCTCCTTTTCCCTCCTCCTTTGCTCTCCTCCTTTTCTCCCTCCTCCCCCCTCCTCCCTCTTTTCTTCTTCTTTTCTTCTTCCTCCTCCTCCTCTTCTTCTTCTTCCCCTTCTGTCTCTTCTTCTTCCTTCTCCTCCCTCCTCCTCCTTTTCCCTCCTTCTTTTCTCCTGCCTCCTCCTCCTCCTCCTCCTCTTCTTCTTCCTCCTTCCTCTTCTTCTTCCTTCTCCCTTCCTCCTCCTCCTCTCTTCTTCTTCTTCTTCCCCTTCTTTCTCTTCTTCTTCCTAATCCTCCCTCCTCCTCCTTTTCTCCCTCCTCCCCTCCTCTTCTTCTTCTTCTTCTTCCTCCTCCTCCTCCTCCTCCTCCTCCTCCTCCTCCTCCTCCTCCTCTCCTCCTCCTCCTCCTCCTCCTCCTCCTCCTCTCTTCTTCTTCTTCTTCTTCTTCTTCTTCTTCTTCTTCTTCTTCTTCTTCTTCTTCTTCTTCTTCTTCTTCTTCTTCTTCTTCTTCTTCTTCTTCTTCCTCCTCCTCCTCTCCTCCTCTTCTTCTCCCCTTCTTTCTCTTCTTCCTCCTCCTCCTTTTCCCTCCTCCTTTTCTCCCTTCCCCTCCTCTTCTTCTTCCTCCTCCTCCTCTTCCTCTTCTTCTTCCCCTTCTTCCCCTTTGTCTTCCTTCTCCTCCCTCCTCCTTCTATTCCCTCCTCCTTTTCCCTCCTCCTTTTCCCTCCTCCTTTTCCTCCTCCTCCTCCTCCTCCTCCTCCTCCTCCTCCTCCTCCTCCTCCTCCTCTTTCTCTTCCTCCTCTTCCTCCTATTCTTCTTCCTCTTCTTTCTCCTCCTCCCTCTTCCTCCTCCTTTCTTCTAATCAATTTTTGCCCTAAGCCCCCTTCTCCCCCCGCCAGCCTCACTATTACAGTAGTAACCTTCCTCCATAAGAATTTGCTCCCTATCATGGCTATTTTTGATTGCCATTTTATATTGCTTCCCCAAACTCTAAGAGATCCTCTTGGGGATTACACAACCAGCTCTACCTACAAATGGAAGCTCCTTCTCCCTTTTGTAACAATGGTGGAGTTGATTTCACATCATTGCTCACCTTTGCATCAAGGACAGTATCTTACCGGCAACCTTGGAGAGTGTATTTATTATCAATTGCAGCCTTCTACCGAACTTCTGCAGACAGAAACTCCACATTTTTTCCCTCCCCAATATTAAGAGAGTGGCGGGGGCAGAAAGCAAAATCCGTTCTGAGGATACCTTACAGGAAAGGTTAATGACTTGACTTACTTCCTCACTTTCTGGAGAAGTCCATTTGCTTTTCCATTCTCTCCTTGCTCTTTTTCCCCAGCTGAAGCCCCAAGACGATGTTTAACCTCCTAAAAAGAAGCAATCTCCTTCCCTTCTCCAAGTATTACTGTTATCAGAGAACCCCCCGCTATAGAAAATGGAGGCATTCACTATCTGCTTTTGATCACATTGCGAATGGGCTATTCAGCAGAGCCCCAGGGATACACAGTGTTATCTATTTGGTCTCAGTGGACTTTGGCTGGCTGTGTTGTTCAGATGCCTTTCTGAAAGTTTAGACAACTATGTCAAATCTCTCTGAGATGCATACTAATTTTAGATGCTTGCTTGGCATTGAAAGTGTATGCCTATAGCCATGATGGCGAACCTATGGCACGCATGCCACCGGTAGCATGTAGAGCCATTTGTGCAAGCACGCAAGCCCCAGGCAAACTTACCTGCACTGCACATGTGTGCGCCTCCCAGCTGATTTTCGGCCCATTTGAGGCCTTTTTCTGCCTCCCAAAGGCTTGAGGGAAGCCTCTGCAGCCTTTGCAGGCCGAAAAATAGGCCCATTTTGTCACTTCCTGTATTTCCTGAAATACCAGAAGTGACGAAACAGGCCCATTTTTTTGGCCTTCAAAGACTGGAGAGGCTTCCCTCAAGCCTCTGGGAGGCCGAAAAAGGCCTCAAATGGGCCAAAAATCAGCTGGGAGGTGAGTGCAGGTAAAGGCAGGGGGATAGATTGCACGTGCATGCGCAAAAGGGGGGGCGTGCATTGCCTTCTGGGTGCTAGCACAGGAGCCCAAAAAGGTTAGCCACCACTGGCCTACAGCATGGAAAGTTGCCTTCTAATTGATTAGACTAGTGGTCCATCTAGTTTGATATCATTGCCTGCATAGATTGGCAGCACCTGATCTTCCTTGCCCTGTGCCAATTCCTGAAATAGAAGGAGGAAACCATCTGATCCAAAGCATACTTCCCTTCCAATGAGTTATGGCCCCTCCCTTAAAATAAATCATGGGGAACATGAGGAAACCCACCTTATTTCTTATTCTTGTGGTTTGTTACTCACCATGATGAGTAAAGAGGAGTATTAAAGTAAAGAGTCTGTTTGAAGGCCAAAGATCACCTTGGACCTCTTTTTTATCCTTTCAATATGATGGTACAGTATACCAGATTATCAGCTTTTTTTTTACAAGGATTCCTACCTCTGCAAGTACCAATACACAGCCCCTTGTTCTTTATCACCCTTCAGAACTACATGGAGGGAAGTAAACAGTGGGGTACTCTAAGGCTCTGTTTTAGGCCCAGTACTCTACAACATCTTCATCAATGATTTGGACGTGGGGATAGATGGGGAACTCATCAAATTTGCCGGCGACAGCAAGCTAGCAGGAACAGCCAACACTCCAGATACACTTAAGATACAGAAAGAACTTGACAGATTAGGACATTGGGAACTGTCTAACAAAATGAAATTCAATGGTGAAAAAAAAAAAGTAAGGTTCTACATTTAGGCAAGAAAAAACAAAATGCACAGGTACAGTATATGTGGTACCTGGCTCAACAGTAGTAACTGTGAAAGGGATCTCGGAGTCCTAGTGGACAGTCATTTAAATATGAGCCAGCAGTATGCTGTAGCTGCCAAAAAAAGCCAAAACAGTTCTAGGCTACATAAACAGAGGGATAGAATCAAGATCATATGATTCTTAATATCACTTTATAATGCCTCGGTAAGGCCACACTTGCATCCAGTTTCGGTCGTCATGATGTAAAAAAGATGTTGAGACTCTAGAAAAAGTGCAGAGAAGAGCAACAAAGATGATTAGGGGACTGGAGGCTAAAACATATGAAGAACGGTTGCAGGAACTGGGTATGTCTAGTCTGGTGAATATATATGATGATAGTAGTGTTCTAGTATCCCAGGGGCTGCCACAAAAAAGAGGGAATCAAGCTATTCTCCAAAGCATCAGAAAGCAGGACAAGAAGCAATGGATGGAAACTAATCAAGGAGAGAAGCAACTTAGAACTAAGGAGGAATTTTCTGACAGTTAGAACAATTGAACAGTAGAACAACTTGCCTTCAGAAGTTGAAAATGCTCCAACACTGGAAGTTTTTAAGAAGAGATTGGAGAACCATTTGTCTGAAGAGGTGAAGAGTTTCCTGCCTAACAGAGGGTTGGAGTGGAAGACCTCCAAGGTCCCTTCCAACTCTGTTATTCTATTCTGTTCTGTTCTGTTCTATTATATTCTATTCACCCAGGCCAGCCTCTGTCCCTGAGTCAGACAACAGAAAACAGATCATCAGAGTTGGAAGGGTCCTTGTAGGTCATCTACTCCAACCCCCTGCCCAAGTGGGAAACCCTACACCATTTCTGACAAATGGCAGTTCAATCTCTTCTTGAAAGTCTCAAGTGATGGCACTCCCACAACTTCCAAGGGCAAGCTGTTCCATTGGTTGATTGTTCTCACTGTCAGAAAGTTTCTCCTTATTTCCAGGTTAAATCTCTCCTTGTTCAGTTTCCATCCATTATTCCTTGTCTGGCCTACAGGTGCTTTAGAAAATAGCTTGACCCCATCCTCTCTGTGGCAGCCCCTAAAATATTGGAAGGCCGCTATCATGTCTCCCCTGGTCCTTCTTTTTACTAGACTAGCCAAGCCCAGTTCCTGCAACCGTTCGTTGTATGTTTTAGCCTCCAGTCCCCTAATCACCCTGGTTGCTCTTCTCTAGAATCTCAACATCTTTTTTTATAATGTGGTGAACAAAACTGGATGCAGTACTCTAGGTGTGGTCTTACTAAGGCTTTATAGAGTGGTATTAGTACTTCCCTTGATCTTGATTGTATTCCTCTGTTAATACAATTTAAGATTGCATTAGTTTTTTTGGCTGCTGCTGTCAAACTTCCTACTTCTGCTTCACAGACTCAAGAACATCTTTTACCATGTAGCTTGTTCTCTAAGCTGTGTTTTATAATGAAGCCAGTTCACAAGAGGACTGTAAAGTAGAGTTTATATGAAAACAGTTAAAATCGAGGGCTGTACGTTGCTTGGATTTCTTCCTGGAAAGATCATACTCAGCCTTTTTCACCCAAAAAGCAGGACTATATCAGCCTTACTCTATTGGCGCCTCTAAAATAAATAGTAGGGATTGCAATTCAACACCTCTAGAATACTGCAGGTTGGCCAAAATCTTTAACCTAGTCTGGCTGAGACTAAACGAAGCTATTCAAAATATCATTGCACGATCTATGCGGAGAAAATTTAATTTGTAGAAAATGCTGCCTCTCCACTCGAAGATTTGATTCCTGGGTTAAAAGCACCTAAAGGATTACCCTTCTGGGATTTTGTCTTTTCATCTCTTTGCTTCAAATTAATAATATACTAGATAAATGTTAGCATTTATTTGGGGGGGGTGGGGTTTGTCACAATTTAAAGAGGGGGGATTTTGTTTTGATGAAACTTAAAGCAAAAATTGCAATGTGAAGAACACATAGGCATCGGTTAACAGCACAATGACAAAGCATGCCTTGTGGCATCACAACACAAGCTCCACCTTTTGGTACTTGTGTTGCAACATTGCATGCAATTAGGGACAAGGGACATTCAAAGAGAGTATCTGTAGCTCGGGATTGACACAAAAGGTGCTTGGTGCTCTCAACGTTTGGTTGTTTTCTTGCAGACGTTTCATTACCCAAACTAGGTTATCATCATCTGTGTACTGAACATCATTCAGAAGTTGTGGGTGCTCCATCACTGGAGGCTTTTAAGAAGAGACCAGATAACCACTTGTCTGGAATCGCATAGAGGCTCCTGCTTGTGTAAGGGGTTGGACTAGAACAGTGGTCGCCAACCGGTGGGCCTGGGACCACTGGTGGTCAGCGAGAAAATTTTGGGGGTCCACAGAGAAATGTCACACCCAAAATACGCCCCCAAAGCAATTAATCCAGGCTGCGCGGGAACACAAAGCTGTGCCACCCACATGGCCGGCAGGAACACAAGGCTTGTGTTGCTTGCATTGCGAACAACATGAGGTAGTGAGGGGAGGGGGAAAAGGGGAGAGGGGGAACTTGCCCCACGTGCCCCACGCGCCTGGCCACCAGGTTGCTTCTTTCCACTTCTTTCTTCTTCTGCTTTTGGCTGCATGCAAGGAAAGCAGCCCAAACTTCACCAGAAATGAGTCTTTGGGACCCTGCAAGGAATCCTGCTCCAAGAGGCTGCGCTGGCAAAGACTCATTTCTGGCGGAGTTTGGGGGAGAGAAAGAAAGACTTCTGCTGCTTCTGCTGCTTTCTTTGCATGAAGCCAAAAGTCTCTCTCTCTTCCCCTCCCCCTGAGAACAGAGCTGGAGACGGTATTCTGCGATCCCAAATAAAGAATGATTGATCGGTAGGAAAACAGGGTGGGGGATTTTTGTGCAGACTTTTTTTTAGGGGGATTTTCCCAGGGTCTCTTGTCCACGGGATTTAAAATTATGAGTTTGGTGGTCCCTGAGGTCCAAAAGGTTGGTGATCCCTGGACTAGAAGATCTCCGACTCTACCACTCTATTCTGTTCACTTCTTGGCAAGAAACAACCAAGTTTAGAGATCTCCCAAGGATCCCTCACAAGGGACATTGCAAACTTATGACGCATGTTTTCTTATTTGCTTTCCCTTCTGTGGATCCCTGCTTCTGAGCCACCAAAATGATTCATCGTGCTGTTTCACCTGGACTCTCTCAATTGCTTATGTGAAGAAGCAGCCACAAAAGAAGGCTCTCGAAGACAAGGTAGCAAGGGCAACCACATGATTTGAAGCCCTAAACTTTTGTAGATGTGAGTGACACAGACACAGGCACAAAGAACGGAGGGTTGATTCCATGTTCATGCCCATTGTATTGGCTTTTGGGCCCTCATTGTGGCTGGATGCTCCATTTCCTCAGGACGAGGCTGCCAGCCAGAGGAGATTACTCCTGCCTAAACATTTTGTGAAGCTGAGCACATTGGATCTGCTGAGAAGACCCAGTACAGGTAGTCATCAACATACAACCATCTGTTTAGTGAACGTCCAAAGTTACAATAGTGCTAAAAAAAAGGGTGACTTTTGACCATTTTTCAAAGTTATTACATTTGTGCATCCCCATGGTCATGTGATCAAAATTCAGATACTTGTCAACTGACTGATATTAACGATGTTTGCAGTGTCCTGTGGTCATGTGATCATCTTTTGCAACCTTTTGACATGCAAAGTCAATGGGGAAGCCAGTTTCACTGAACAACCCTGTTACTAACTTAACAATTGTAATGATTCACTTAACAATGGCGGCAAGAAAGGTTATAAAATGGGGCAAAGCTCACTTAACAATTGTCTCACTTAGCCACCAAAATTTGGGGCTTAATTCTCATAAGTCAAGGACTACCTATACTCATGGAAAGTCCCATGCATTTACCTCTTGTAATTACCTTTTCCAAATTCGGCGGTGAAATGAGATTCAATACCAAAGATCAAACATCAAACACCTAAATATATTTGGTCATTGGGATTGGTCACATTTTCAAATAGGGCTTCCTATGATAATTAAGACCTAGATCCTATCACCTGGTTGCAAAGGCCCAAATTTATCAGGTCTTCCATGAAATTATGGTGTGTCAACCAAATGTAAACTAATAAGACTTTTATTATAATATTAGAATCTTATGAGTCGAACTGTGCCTCCTTTTTCCCTGCCTTTATCCTAAAAAGAACTAGTGAGGATCATGTCTGAGATCCCTTCTCAAATTACTCTCTATGGAGATTCTCAGTCATCCAGCCTGTGGTTGTCCCAAAGGTGCTTTTTCAAAAAAAAAAAAAAAAAAGCACCTTTTTCTCTTTGAAGATGTTTAACTTCTTATTCAAGAAGCTTCTTCAGCTCTGACTGGATGGTGGGAAAGGGAAGGATTTACATTCCTTGTAGACCATTGGTCCTTTGCATTCTTTTAGCGAGTCCTTAGGGCAACCTGGATGTTTATCTATGTCCTCAGGGTCACCTGAGTGGTGCAAATGGTTCTTGGAACTGCTGATAGGACTGTCTTCTACACTGGAGATAGAGACTGGCAGTGGTGGGATTCAATTTTTTTTACTACCGGTTCTGTGGGCGTGGCTTGGTGGGCATGGCAGGGGAAGGATACTGTAAAATCTCCAGTCAGAGGTGGGATTTGCCGGTTCTCCGAACTATTCAAAATTTCCACTACTAGTTCTCCAGTACTGGTCAGAACCTGCTGAATACCACATCTAGATACTGGAGATAGATGATGTCCTATCCAGTGGTGAAATGCTACCGGTTTGGCCTGGTTCTACCAAAGCGGTAGTAAAAAAAAAAAAAAAAAGCTCCAGTGATCAGCTGAGAGATAAAGAAGAGAAAGGTGCAGGAGTGGCCCTACCACCCACCTCTTCTCTTCTTTATCCTCTCAGCTGATTGGCGTGGCAGAGACTCAACTGGCGTTTGGAAAGCTGCATGTTAGGTGCACGCTCACATGCATGCATGAAGTGCATGATCACTGAACTGGTAGGGAAACTGGTAGAATCTCACCACGGGTCATATACCTTCCCCTCTGTTGAGAGAGGGCTGTTCACTTTTGACATAGATAGCCTCTTTGACCTCTCTTTCAAACCAGCTGTCCAAAATGTGGACTTTGCTGTCTTCAAAAGAGCGGCCTTTTTTAAAAAAATGCAGACGGACTGCTGAATCTAGTCCTGGTGGATTTGTTCTCCTATGTTGTGCCGTGCATTTATGAACGGGCACAAACTGAGCCACGTGGTATATGCAGGACAATGCAGTGAGCCATGTATACATTGGGGAAACAAAACAACCACTTCATAAGTGCACTTTTGTCTTGGACTCAAATTCCTTTTATGTGATCATTATCTTGATTGGAGCTTTTCCTCCTATCCCTCAAGGGTATTCCTTCTGCCCCTTATATTGTAGAGCTGGCGTATTAGACCTCAGAGGTGGTTTTAAGATGGTGGCTATATAAAAGTTTTAAATAAATAAATATTAATTTTGGTGAGGCACATATTTCAGACCTCTAGCATAGAGAACTGGGTTGCCATGTTTTAAAAAACCAAATTCTGTTTCAGCCTCTAACATTCAATATTTCACACTCTCAGGCTGGAAATCTTGAGTTGTGAATTTGCTGGAAGTAACTGGGTCAGTCACCTTGCTTTTAGCTGTACTTGTGCAGCAGCTTCTGAGACATTTGGTTCAGCAATAACATCAACAAATTTAATCATGAAAGCTCTGATCTATAACGACCCTTTTCATGTTCTCTGATAGTTTTGTCTTCAGCACGTTATTGTGGCACTCAAGAGAACAATTGTTCTCCCTTATTCTGATGACTTCCCTGAGTCGAGAAGGAAGTCACCATTTTTAATGGGGGAAAGAGATCTACTTCTTTATAGTGCCTTGTAGAACACAGTCCTTTATCTGCGTATGTTTGAACCATAACATTTCCTTCCAGATCGGCTTCAATGAACTTTTGATACCCTAGTGCGAATTTCAAATTTTCAATCAAGCTCCAGCTGAAACCCATTTTCGGAAATTCTGAACATCCCTGCATTCATTCCACCCAACTTGAACAGATAAGCAAAAGCAACATAAGCATTTCCTCTTTAATCAGGCTCATACACCCATGATTCAATTTCATTCTCTATAGGAATTCTTCTATATCCTCCCATTTGCCGCTTTATTGGAAAGCTTGAATTCTGACACTTAAAGCCAGCTCCTCACAAATATCCCTCAGGTGCATAAAGTGATTATCTTCCTTGGAAGAAAGAGCTCCAAATGATCTTGAAATCCTAGATAAAGTACATGTGATTTGTATGAAGGGAACCCTTTGCTTTTTATATGATATTCTTATGGTACGAGATTGCTTGTTTTCAGACTTCTGGAAACCTGTTCCATGTTAAGCCAGTGGTCACCAACCAGTGGGCCGGGGACCACTGGTGTTCCATGAGAAAATTTTGGTGGTCTGCAGAGAAATGTCACCCCCAAAGTACCCCCCCCCCCAAAGCAATTAATCCAGGCTGTGCAGGAACGTAAGGCTGCACCACCCACATGGCCCACGGGAACACAAGGCTAGCATCGCTTGCATTGCGAACAACACGAGGTAGTGAGGAGAGGGGGGAAAGGGTGGAGGGTGGAACTTATCCCATGCACCCTACGCACCTCGCCTGGCCACCAGGCTGCTTCTTTCCACTTCTTTCTTCTTCTGCTTTTGGATGCATGCAAGGAAAGCAGCAAAAGTCTTTCTTTCTCTCCCCCAAACTCCACCAGAAATGAGTCTTTGGGACCCTGCAAGGCATCCTGCTCCAACAGGCTGCGCCGGTGTGACAAGTCTCACAAAGACTAATTTCTGGCAGAGTTTGGGAGAGAAAAAGAAATACTTCTGCTGCTTCTGCTGCTTTCCTTGCATGAAGCCAAAAGTCTCTTTCTCTCTCTACCCCTGAGAACAGAGCTGGAGACGGTGTCCTGTGATCCCAAATAAAGAATGATCGATCAGTAGGAAAACGGGGTTGGGAATTTTCCTGCAGACTGTTTTTTTTCCCAGGGTCTCTGGTCAGCAGGATTTAAAATTATGAGTTTGGTGGTCCTTGAGGTCCAAAAGGTTGGTGACCCCTGTTCTAATCAACCATCCCATGTCTATTTATTTTATTTAGCATATGGCAAATACATGGACCTATAGTGGTTCAAATGTTAATGTCCAGTCTACCCAGCCATTCAAGGACAGGGTGGTCCAAGCTGAAAAAATCAGACACTGTAAGCTCCTGATGGACATTCAGACACAATGTGGTGGATATTTTGTCAAGAAGCACCACAGTCACACTGAGGGGTAGAGACAAGACCCCACTTAAACAATGAGTCCTGGCAATGAGACACCATGTTGGGTACGGATACTGTTCAGTGTTGACCAATGCTGACGGGGAAGGTCAAAACCTGGCACCTTTTGTGTAGGGTCATCTACATAACTGCCTGTATCTAGGCGTTCAGAAGCCCATTTGGCTTTCCACTGTGTTTTGATGTCAAAGTTATTAGACAGCTGTTAACATGGGATTGGCAGAGTGCCAGAGAGGGCTTCCTGGATATAAGCCTGCCAATCCCATGTCTAATGTGGAATGTTTGCAGAGAATTTCAGGAACTCTTTAAAGGGCAATTTCTACTTGCTTGGTTGCTTGGTTGCCTGCTTACTTATTTATTTAAAAAAATTATAAAAATTATTGGCCACCCATATATATATATATACACACACACATTAACAATATAAATAAGTTAACACAAGCCAAATGCTTCGATCCAATTATAGATGGGGAGGATCGAGGCAGGATGTGGGATCGATTGTTAATCTCTCAACCCCCTGTTATGCTCCCCCATTGAAGCCCCCAAGTAACTGGCAGAGCCAGGTTTCTAGGCTCTTACAGAAGGTCAGGAGGGTTAAGGCTGACCTCATATCACAGGGGCAAGAGGTTCATCAATGACTGGAAACCTCTTATGGACTTTTTGTGTAAGAAAATAAAATGATTTTGTGACTTATGGTTTTGATGATTTACAAAGAATAGGTTATAAAAAAAGCGAAATGATGTGGTCCTAGAGACAGTTTTGATTAGGATTGTATGCATAACTTCTGCAAGATTGAAAGTCATTTCTCTGTATATTTTTCATATTTCTGCTCATTTACTTTCTTTTTTCTATTTCCTTTCTTCTTTGTTTTCTTTTCCTTTTTTCCTTTTCAGATTGACTATTTGTGTACATGTGTGTGTGTGTATGTATATATATTGTATTACATAAGTAAAATTTTGCAATGAAAACTATTAGAAATGTGGTTAGCTAACCACCTTATCTGCCAGTTGAAGAACTGATATAACAATTAGGAAGCCACAGTTAGAATGATATATAGAGCAACTAAGTGGTTCAGGGAAGGAGTACACAAGTTTGTCTATTATTACCATGGTTATTTCTGTTATATACAATATATTGTATATCATCGGAAGTGCAAATCTGAAAGAAATAGAAATTGGAATTAAAATTCCTGGGAGAAGTATCAACAAGCTCAGATTTTCTGATGATATCCCTTTGATGTCCAGAAGTAAGGAAGGAGTCCCCTGCTAAAGGTGAAAGAATAGAGTGTAAGACCTGATCTGAACTTTTGTTTAAAAAAGCAATGATTGTATCAATAAGCAAGGTCACCCCAGTGCAAATAGAACAAAAGAAGATAATGTGATAACAGACATTATCTTCCTTGACCCAAAAATCCATATGGGTAATGACTGTAATTTTGTGACTTGGGAATAAAATTATGACAGATCTCAACAAAATATTAAAAGCATGGGACAGAAAAGGTTGTTTGACCACAGAAGTATGCATTGTCCATTGTATTCTCAGTTGTAGCATACAGCTAAGTAAGCAAAAACATCAGAGAGGCTTAATGAAGAAAAATGGATGCCATTGAATTGTGGTGCTAGACAAATAAGGGTAGAAAACACCTTGGACTTACAAGAAAACCAAATTGTTCAATACTAGCTGCAGTGAACCAAGTCTAGTTATTGGAAGTTCTAATAATTATACTAAGTTTAGATATTAGACATCATCTGAAGGCAAGGGTCATTGGAAAATATTCTGATGCATGGAAAAAATTGGGTCAATAGAAAGAGAGGCCAACAGAAGACAAGACAGTTAGAAACAGATGACACAGCAGGAGTTTAGAAGACCTTGAAGAACTTGTTCACAAATAACATTCCTGTCAAAATATTTTGCATTGAATCATAGACAGCTGGAAACAATTGAATGAATGTGTGGCTGGGAGGGAAGCAGAGAAGCAGCATGAAGGAAAGGGAGATAGGGAGACCATTAGACAAGGAGGCAAAGTAAGCAGAGGCCTGAGGAGAGAAGGAAGAGAGGGGGAAAGGTTTATCAGCCTGTCCTGTCCCATCCAGGGTTCTCCCTGCTGGGTGGAGCTGCATGTGAGGTGAAAGAGGCCTGAGGAGGAGAGAGTGTGAAGTTGATCTAGAGGAAAAAAAAGAAGCTGATTGAGATATATAGAGATAGATAGATAGATAGATAGATAGATAGATAGATAGATAGATAGATAGATAGATAGATAGATAGATAGATAGATAGATAGATAGATAGAGATAGAGATAGAGATAGAGAGAGGTACATACAGAAAGAGAGGAGAGAGAGAGAGAGAGAGAGAGAGAGATGAGATAGATAGATAGATAGATAGATGATAGATAGATAGATAGATAGATAGATAGATAGATAGATAGATAGATAGATAGATAGATAGATAGATAGATAGATAGATAGAGTTAGGTAGGTAGGTAGGTAGGTAGGTAGGTATAGAGAGATAGAGATAGGTACATACAGAAAAAAAGAAAGAGAGAGATGATGATAGATAGATAGATAGATAGATAGATAGATAGATAGATAGATAGATAGATAGATAGATAGATAGATAGATAGATAGATAGATAGTTATAGAGTGACCGGAACTGGCTGTCTTCCAGGATAAGGGGCAGAACAAGAGACCCTGAGACATTAGACCTGTGACAGAGGGCAGGAAGACACCAAATTGCCAAGAAGAAAGGGACAGAGGGATCTAGACTCTTGGAACCCTTTTGGGGAGGGTAGCGCATCAACTCTATAGGCCAAACAGCCATCAAGACGTAAGCTACATGTCATAGGAACTTATCCAACCAAAGCTTTACCTGTGGAATTCTATTCAAAGAGATGCTGTACAGTTAAGCAAAATGTTTTCCGGTAGTCTTCAACGTATAATCATAAGCGAGCCCAACATTTCTATTTCTAAGCGAGACAGTTTTTAAGTGAATTTTGCTCCATTTTACAACCTTTCTCCTCACAGTTGTTAAGTGAATCACCGCAGTTGTTAAGTTAGTAACACGGTTGTTAAGTGAATCTGGCTTCCTTATTGATTCTGCTTGTCACAAAATGTGATCACATGAGCCAAGACATAATTATGGGTCAGTTGTTAAGCATCTGAATTTTGATGGCATGACCATGGGAATGCTACAATAGTCGTAGGTGTGAAAAACAGTCATAAGTCACTTTTTTCAGTGCCATTGTAACCTCAAAGGGTCACTAAATGAATTGTTGTAAGTTGAGAACTATCTGCACACTCCAGCTACTGTATTACCATAAATGAATAAATGAAAAACTAATGTCACCACAAAATAATCATAATTACATTTATAATAACAGCCATCCCCAAAATTGATTTCTAAATTATTTCTTTTTGCAGTTAAAAAAAAAATTATAATTAACAAGGCACACATTGATTTTTCGGTTACTATCACTTTCTCTTGGATTATTATTTCTTCCATAATTACATGCACTGCATTGGCATGGATTAAGCAGAGGCTTCATTAGCTCAAAGCATAAGAAAAGACCTGAATAACTTGGCACTTCTGTTAAGTGAGCTGAAAATGTGCCATGTGGAGGCTTAAAACTGGGAGGGGGGAGGATGTTGAAAAGTGATACAAAGAGACTAATTGGTGATTTCCCTCTCCATCTAAAGCTGTATTAAAAATAAGAAAATCTGCCAATTACTGTATCACAGGGCCTTTCATTTTCCTAATCCTAAATGCGTTAAAAACCAGTTTGCAAGTTTTCCATAAACTTTCCTCCTAATATAAACCTTCCCCACAAAATGTCTAGAAAAGGCGATTTGGAAGCACAGATCAGAAGATTAGCTGATAGATCTATTGCTAGAAAGCAGTCGTGAATTTACTGAACAGGAAATGTGAAAACGTAGAGCCAAACAAATTCATATAAAATGCAGAAATATGGGTGGAGATATGTATGGAGATTCTTAATCATCCAGGTTGTGGTTGTCCCAAAGGTGCTTTTCCAAAGGGAAACTGGACTTTCTTGTTTTTTTTTTTCCCTTGAAAATATTTCACTTCTCATCCAAGAAGCTTCTTCAGTTCTGCTGGAATGAGGGAGTATGGAAGGATTTAAGTTCCATGTGGCCTCAATGACTCTCAGAGAGCTAACAACTAACTTTCAGAGTGCTAATGACTAGATGACTGCAAAGAATATAAAACTTCCTATTCCCTATCTGTCTACAGCTTCTATCCCAGGGCAATAGCTCTTTTGAATTCTACTGTATAGTGCAGTGTTGGTGCGGTGTTGTGGGTTTTCAGTTCAATGCGTGGAGTGTGAAGGATGTGTGTTTGTGTTCATTTTCATGGCTATGATGTGCACTGAAGATGGTGTTTGATTTCGTTGTACGAGGTGCAATGACAATAAAGTAAACTAAAAACTAAACTACTTGCATGGAACATGCTTTCAAACTCTTAAGTGGACAGAAGTTGAGGTGAGTGACAGAAGTCCACCCTTCCATGGGCTTGAACCACCGAAGCTGAGACCATCTCCATCTCCAGCATCATTAAACCACACATCTCTGGCAGTTGTCCATTGACCCACAACATATTAGCTAAGTATCTGTGGGGATGGGTGGGGAGATTTGCATAAAACTAGATATTTGTGGACAGTTCCGCAAACTGAATGGAATCATTTAGAAGACAAAAGCAAAGTCTTTTAAAAGTTTGACCATACAGATTAATCACTGAGTACCTGTGATAGTAGCCCAGCTTGGAAGTCCTCTAGTATCAGTGTCGTTAGGGAGAGGAATTACAGGCACAGGCACTTGTGATAAACCACAAAAAAGTGTCCATCTCTGGTTCTCAAGGACCATTCATGGTCACTGGAGGTCTTGAAGCTAAGGGTAGCCAGCTTCTTGTTAGGGGGAGTTTTAGTTATGGATTTCCCAAATGAAATAAGAAGTCTGACCATCTATGGAGATCCGTAATCATCCACATTGTTCCAAATGTGCTTTTTCAAGAAGCAAATGTGTGCCAGTGTGCCCACAGTAAAAAATGACAATAAATGTTGTGCCTATCTGTCTGTCTGTCTGTCTTATCCAAGAAGCTTCTTCAATTCTCTTCAGGACAGCACCTTTGGGACAAAAAGTCTGATCAAATTGTTCAGTCTATCCCTCTTAGATTCTTCATTCCTCCAATTCCACAAGTAGATGATTCCCATCAAAGAGCAGAAGAAAAATCAACGTCTAATCAATGTCAGGCCCAACGTTGTTATTTGTGTGTAATTCCAAATGATAAAGCTTCCAAGAGTAAACAAAGAAAGAACCCTGATTCTAATAGTATCTTTTTTTGAAAGATATACAGAAGCAGCTGAGGTGTGGAAGGAATCATCAGGTGAGCTGAAGACCTTATTAGCACATCAGGCCTAATTGTGTTATTATACTAATTAGTCTTCTTTCTGTTCTTAAAGCCCACAACGTTGTCTTTCTCATTCCCAACCCTTCATCTGCTTCAAAGGCCTGTTGCAAAATTCATTCTTTTTGAAACTGGGAGTTCAATGCCATATTCTAATCAATCCAGATTTCAAATGATTCTGATTGCATTAAAAGGCTGTGGAAATTATAGGCGGAAGGAAGTCCGGGAGAAACAATTCAAAGGTGAGGGCACCTGTAAATTCCACATGTGTTTATTCTTCGGTAGATTTCATCCTTTTTTTTCTTTGCAACAAAATGCAACTTTTGATAGCAGGAAAAGTTTTTTTTTAATATATTTTCCAGAAATACACATTTTTTGGTGCAGTTAGTTTGACGTTTACAGTTCCATATACATGTTAAGATGAAATATTCATTTAGACACATTGTGGGATATTTGTTTAACCAAGAGCAATAATATCAACTTTAGAGAAGAATATCTAACTATGCTGGCCAAGGAGCAAAACAAAACATTTTTGATGCATGTATAAGTAAAAATAAGTTATGCATCTGCTTTCTATAATGGAAAAAGGCTTTCAGAATATATGAAAACATATACCCACTGGTATTTATTATACATGTTTATTATGCATTTTAACCTGAAATATGCATTTATTATATGCATTATGGTACATTTTGAGCTGAGAATAATAGTGCAAAATTCTTAAGAATTAATAGCAAGTTCCCCCCAAAATAAAATATGCCCAAATGCATATATAAATGGAAATAGCTTATAAAAATGCATCCATTCAGAATGCACATATATGCAAAGGCATACATCAGGAAAAATGTACGCAAAAATAATTCACAAACTAATGCAGAAACAGGACAAATCAAATGAAAAAAAGAAATGGAGAGAAATCAATGATGATATTTTTGATGCACTAGCTTTTTTATATATGCAGGAAATATTTTAATAAGTTTTAGGATTTATCTTGTTTTAAATATTCCAAGAAAGTTTATTTTTTCCTTGAAGGGCGCAGAAAGTATCTTCATTAACATATTAGACAAAGAACAGAATAAGACGATAGCTAACATAAAGGATTTGTGGACCGAATCTAGCAGTGCCTGGTCCAAAGGAACAGAATAAGCTGTGCCTGACAAATCATTAGAAATCATCAATAATGTAACTTCTTTCCTGAACAAGGAAAATAGTTGAAAAAAGTTGAAGTTGGTAGAGATGAAAGCCCAGAGGTAGCTGAGCAACATATTTTGCCTTCATCAGCTGGATTCTCTTCAGTGTTTCAGAAGAAGCCCCGAGACAGGACATCTGTGTTTATTAACATTTAAGGGAAATGGGGAATGATATCTCAAATCTCTTTAAAAAACAGAGTAGGAACAAGGCAGTTGTCACAAAACAAAAAACATCATGTAGATTGTCTAGAATAGGGGATGAATACACAAAAGAACAAATAAATATGTTTTTCCTCAAAAATCGAACATACATGTACACAAACGTACTACATCTCAGAAGTCAAATTAAAATTGTTCACAGTTTTTAAAAACTTGATATATTTTCCATCTATGCTAGGGTAGCATTAATGAAGGTCTAGGCAAAACTGAGAGTAGAACTGAAGCTTCTAGGAAGGTCAGTTTGGGATTCAACACTCATCCAAACTTCAGGATGGGCTCAGAACAGGCGTATTGTTCCATTGCTATTTTTAATTTTCCTTTCATAGACGCACCAAATCACATACAAGTAGTCCTCGCATTATGATCACAATTTTTGGTGCTAAGCAAGACAGTTGTTACATGAGGTCTGCCCCATTTTACAATGTCTCTTGCCATGGTTGTTGATTGAATGGCTGCAGTTGTTAAGTTAGTAATATGGTTTATTTTATTTTCTTATTTGTTTGTCAAACATGTAGAAGATAACAAATATAGGTATGAACATAAACAGGAACAAACGAAGTAAATGCAGATAAATGGGGACAGTACGACAGGGACAGTAGGCACACTGGTGCGCTTATGCACGCTCCCTTTACGGACTTCTTAGGAATGGGGTGAGGTCCATGGTAGACAATTTGAGGTTGAATCTGTGAGGGTTTGAGGCTGTAACAATGGAGTCGGGTAGGGCATTCCAGGTGTTAACCACTCTGTTGCTGAAGTCATATTTTGTACAATCGAGTTTGAAGTGGTTTACCATGAGTTTGTATCGATTGTTTGCCTGTGTATTATTGTAGTTGAAGCTAAAGAAGTCATTGACAGGCAAGACACTGTAGCAGACAATTTTGTGTGCTATAAACTACTGCATTGTAGAAAAATTCAATGGATCATTAAGAATTTTTGCTAAAGTCCTACTGAAACTGATGTCAATATTGACTGGAAATTCTGAGAAGTACAATTCCAAAAATGAATTTGGAGAGCATCAGGTTGGGATTAGAGAAGTACAGTGGTACCTTGGTACTCATTGTTAATTGGTTCCAAGAGGTGCGATAAGTACCAGAAACAATGAATATCAAACAAATTTTTACCATAAGGAATAATCCAGTAAGTCACAAGGTAGCTGATACCAACAAGTTCTAGCTTGTGCATTGAGTACCAAACAAATGATAAGTACCAGGACAAAATGTCCATGTCAAACTGTGTTGAGTACCAAATTCAATGCATTTTAAAACAGTTGAGTACCAAGGTACTATTTATCTTTGATTACTTTTGCACTGATTGTTAAGCTGGTTGTTAAAAGACCTCAAGACACTGCAAATGTCATAAATATGTGCCAGTGGTCAGAGCCAAATTTTGATCATATGACTATGAGGATGCTACAATGATCACAATGTGAAAATGGTCATAAGTCACATTTTTCCAGTGCCATTGTATCTTTGAACAGTCACTAAATGAATGTTTGCAATTAGAGGATTACCTGTAGTTAGACAGGACTACCAAAGCCATCATGTCCAATCCTCTGCTCAGTGCAAGAAATAAAATTAAATCCCTCCAGACCAATGGTCACCAACCAGTGGGCCAGGGACCACTGGTGCTCCGTGAGAAAATTTTGGTGGTCCCCCCAAAGCAATTAATCCAGGCTCCGTGGGAACTCAAGGCTGTGCCACCCACAAAGCCCACCCGCTGGCCCTCACCCTTTGGCCAAGCGGAAACTTTAGTGTTGAGCTAATTCCCCGTTAGGAGAATGAGTGCATACAGGGAGACGTAGTGAGAGAAGTGTTTGAATAATACACACACAGCACACAGATACACTGTACAGTAAATGTAGGTTTTTACTTTCAGAAACATTTAAGCAAAGTTCAAAACAAGCAGTCCAAAGTCATTCACAGATTAGTCAGTCAGTTTTCAGTCCAGGGATAATCCAATAACAAAGTCCAGTGTCAAAAACAGTTCAGTATCAGACTTACATCAAATCCATGAATAACAGTCAATTAGAAGGAACGGCAATACTCTCCAACAGAAGGAAACAAAGAGACTCACTGAGACTTCTTCTGAGACTAAGACTAAAATAACCCAGATTTCTAGCTCCATCTTATGGCCGTTTGAGAAACCACACCCAATTACAGTTTTGCATTTTCTTAAAGATACAGTATTAAAATGTCTATCCTGGTTTATATATTTCCAACCCAAATACCTGCTAGGTGACTTATATTCCTAATGCTTACCTTGAGTAGAGCCACGTGAGCTGGAACTGGAAGGTAAGACCAATGGCGGGGGAGGGAAATCTGCCCTGGGGTGGCTTGCTGACATTGGTGGGAAAGTCGGTCCCATATTCCAGAGCTGCAGTAGTCACAAGGCTGGCCCTTTGGTCATCCCGGAGCAGCTCCTCCAGTCCATGGCAGGCCAGTCCACCTGGGTGGAGGAGCAGCTGCTCTGGGATGACCAAAGGGCCAGTCTTGTGACTACTGCAGCTCTGGAATATGGGACCATCTTTCCCACCAACGTCAACAAGCCACCATCAGTCAAAATTCATATTAGTGGTCCGCGGGATTTAAAATTATGAGTTTGGTGCTCCCTGAGGTCCAAAAGATTGGCGACCCCTGCTCCAGACAGATGGACTCCGTATATCCGGATTCATCATGCCTCTGGATAATGGATTCCATTGTCCTACTGCTCTGGTTGGGAGCAAGTTTTGTTTTTTTATAATATTCCACATTTTATGCTATTATTATGGAATAAAGAGTTTGCTGTAAGTTTAGGGAAGGAGACTCACTTTTGTCAATGACAATGTGGTGGCAAAAAGAGTCCTCCAGTTGGCAGGGTAGTTTTTATTCCATTTATCCCTTAATGCTACATACAACTCCCTTCATTTAACTTCTGAATTAGCTCATTTTCACACTTTCCACACCATGAGTATCCTCCCGCTAAAGGACTAATCAAGGTACACATTTAATTTACAAGTTTAGCATGACCTGGCTCAGTTTGTTGCATAAACACAAGCAATTCTCTCTCACACAACAGAACCATCCATTTCCTTGGGAAAAACACCCTGACATTTTGTGAGTCCTGGATGCTCACTTGTTTCTTTGCAGATGTTTCATTACCTAACCAGAAAACATCATCTTGTATAATGGGAAAAGGTTTTCAAAGTCTAACGTCAACTTAGATTAAACTTGTTTTAATGTATAATGTATGCAAATAGTTACAGATGCAACTGCCGGAGCTTCTGAAGCAGGGGTGGGCTGCTATGGGTTCGCCCAGGTTCGGGTGGACCCATTGCTACATTATGGCTGGTTCGGCAAACTGTCAAATCCCTCCCCTGCCTGGCCACTCCCACCTCGCCTCACCCCTCCCACATCACCTCTCCCCTCCCAGGAGTTTCCACGTGGCTTGTTTGGATGTGAGGTAAGTGCAGGGCCCCTGCAGAGTCTCAGGGAGAGGAAAAATGGGCCTCCCAGAAGTTCCAGAAGTCCGGAAATGGACTCATTTCCAGTTTCTGGAGAGCCTCCGGAGCTTGGAGAAAGTGAAACCTCCCCCTTGCCATGGTGCAGGAGGCCGACTAGGCCACGCCCACTATGGCCACACCCACCCCGCAACCGGGCAGAGAACCCATTGATGATATTTTTGAAGCTCACCACTGTTCTGAAGTCTTAAAGAATCACCACCAACCAGTTTTAAGTAATTCTGAACTACAAATCCTTTATGTTAGCTATCGTCTTATTCTGTTCTTTGTCTAATGTGGAACATTTGTATGTTTCTGTCTGGGAAGCGAGTTGTCCATTCTGAACTCTTTGACATAATTAATCCCTATTTGCCGAATACACAGAACTGTATACGACCAATAAACTAGGATCACATATGAACAATTCAGAAAAAGTGAACCAGAATTAAATTTAGCCAAGCTTAGCATCTTAAGGGTATGCAGCTACAATTTTTTTTTTCCCTCTGATGAAGTTAACCGTGTGCAAATGCAGGCACGTGTATTTCATACAATTGCAAACCGTGTGTCATTTCACTGTCAAATTCCACCAACTCATATTGGTGAAATCTAAGCCTTTGGAATACACCCCAAATATAACTTTATATTCTTACTACAGTCTTAAGGTATCCCAAAGCTTCTGATGCTGGAAGAACATGTTGTTCAACATGTACTTCCTCAAGTGCACAGTCTCTCTTCATCAGGACCTACTTCGGCTAGGATGTATTCATTACATGAAGATCTCCTAAAAATCTCTGTCTGGCAATCACTAGAGATGAATATTTTAAAAAAATCAGATATCATCTGTTACTTCCTTAAGGGTGTAGATTTATAATGTTTTCTATAAATTAAATCATGGGATGGATGGATGGTGGAATAATTCAAGAATTCTTATTTTTAACCCTTGTTTCATTTGCTCATTTTTCTTTCACAAAGGGCTGTTTTAACCCATTGAGATATAACTCTTCTGCTATGGTCTCTAGCTTAGACATGTGTGTGTGTGTGCTTTAACAGGTTCAACAGACCAGCAGAGGAACAATGAAATGTTGTCTTTTTCCTGGATGAAAATAACATGAGTTCTTCAGAATTCCCCTTTCTACTGTAGCTCAAGAAGAGAAAGAACAGGAAAACTCTGGCCAAGTTTAGGGAAGGGCTGAAACCTGGAGTGGGATTTGTTAAGCCAGCCTCATTTCCAGGCAAAAAAAAAAAAAAATGCCTGTGCGCAAAAAAAGAAACACCTGAACATTGCAACATGAAAACGCCCATAGCCTTACTGCCTTCAAAATAAAGAACAATTTGTGTACGTGAGATGCAACAGGTTTAATTGCAGAAGTAAACCTAGTGAGCCATTTGGATTTTGGGTTCTTTGGCTAAGTCATTCCCCTGCCTTTAACCGGAATCAAATAGACACTTTCCACCTGCAATTTAACTACAAAATATGGTGAGTTGGATCTTGAGGTCTCATTGAAATTTTGGTTTTAACAAGTGCAGGAAAAGTTATTGAAATTCAATGGCTCCACATTTAAAAAGATGTTGGATAACCATTTGTCTGAAATGGTGTAGAGTTTCCTACCTAGGCAGGGGGTTGGACTAGCAGACCTCCAAGGTCCCTTCCAACTCTGTTATTCTATTCTATTCTATTTCTTCAAAGCATTCTTCTTATTATTTTTGACTGCAAAGCTATATAGCAGGATAGTGTCTTTTTCCCCCCCCCTTTGTCCATTTTTGATTTATTTATCTTTATCTCAATTTAAGGGAACATAGGCATATATTAAGAACTGATCATATTTTAGTAGTTGTATAATTAAAACAATTCAGAAGATAATATAAAGATCTTGAGAAGATTTATACGGTCATGAAAGGACGACTTGGATATGCAGTTTACCAACAAGCCAAAGGAAACCTTTCATTCCTTATAGAGTATGCCAATGGTAGGAAACTTTGCCAAACTTTCCCCAAACTTTTTTTATTCCCAACAGCCACATATTCCTACTTAGGAGGATGAGGTTCTCTCAAGAGAAGACTGGAGTTGGAGCAGAAAGCTGCACAAGGATAAGAAACAAATTAAAAATGTCTCACCCGCTTTCTAATGGAACCTCATTAAAACTTCTATTCATTGAACAACGAAGCTGCTCTTTTTATGATATCAAGGGCATTAAGGACCTACCTGACAAATACATATATATCTATATCTATCAAATTGCACCCCACAGCATTGTTGTTTTTAATTTTAAGATAGAAAAAAAAAGATTATTCTTGTCAAATGTCATTGTCCTTTAAATCTTCCTCTTTTAAAGAGTATATTTCCCCCCTCCCTATGCTTGTCTGAGAATCTTCATCTGGAATGACACACTCCATGCCTCTAGGTTTCTAATTAAATAGACAGATAGGGTGCTGATAGCATCAGCTTTCTGTAATAAAAACTATTGATAATGTTGACCTGAAAGATTTTTATCTTCAATAGTCAGAAAGAGATGGACAAGTTTAAAACTGAAGAACATTGCATGAAAAGGGTCGGAGCAGAGAAAAGTATGAAAGTTATCCAAAGTCTGCTCAGAACATGTGTTTTGAGGTAAAATATTTAAATGTCCAGAAATAAATATTAATTCAGTGTTTAATTATCAACCTCTGTCTTCTATTTTGGGAGAGAGAGGTGGAGGAGAGAGAGAGGGGGGAGGGAGGGGGAGGGAGGGAGGGAGGGAGAGAGAGAGAGAGAGAGAGAGAGAGAGAGAGAGAGAGAGAGAGAGAGAGATGTAGATGACAAAACAAAAAGATATTTTATTTTGCTTTTGTATGTTGGTGGGAATATTCTTGTTATAGATCTAATAATAAATGCAGAAATGAAAAATGACAAAATAAATGCTTCTGTTTTCCAAATCTGCATGGACCTTTATTTTTATTTTTCAACCAATTTCCCCATGCTGAATTAGGATTGACATCTGTTGGTATTGAGTACATGATCCAAATTCAATAATTACCTCGATGATAGAATTAGGCCAGTGCACATTAGATTTCCATTTGATTTTAAGTTTTGGCACTAACTTATCCAAGTTTGCAAACACATCAGAAAGCGATTGTTTAAGAAATCAGTATAAGAAACAGCAGGAATAGCTTTTCATCCCCTGGGCAAGAGATATGTGGACTCTTGGAGGCTATGGATATGTGGACTCTTGGAGGCTATGGAAATTAGCAATGTAGCTCAGATCCTGGATTTGATTCTGATTATTCTCTGACACTGGGCATTTCCATCCACTGTGCTTGAACCACAGGTGGTATATCCAGCCAATTCTGAGCAGTTCTGGAGAACAGGTAGCGGAAATTTGGAGTAGTTCAGAGAACTGGCAAATACCATCTTTGACTGGCCCTGCCCCCATCTATTCTCTGCCTCCCAAGTCCCAGCTGATTGGCTGGGTCTTCTTTTGTTGCCCTGCACAGGAAAAAGGAGCTGGAAAGCAGGTTAGTGGGGTGAGGAGGGAATGGGGATTTTGCAGTATCCTTTCCCTGGAGTGGGGTGGGAATGGAGATTTTACAGTATCCTTCCTCTGCCACGCCCACCAAGCCATGCCCACCAAGCCACGCCATACCCACCAAGCCATGCCCACAGAACCAATAGTAAAAAATTTTGAATCCCACCACTGGCTTGAACCATTGTTTATGTGAAACATAATTTGCTGAAAAAGCCTAAAAGTTACACTTATGGATCACTGATTTCATTTTTGTAGCTCAATATTATTGATCATTGGTTTCTTGACCACTCCACACATGTGCCAACTCTTCAAGGCTGTCCAGACAAGAAACCAAACCATGAGTTCAACACTACCTTTATTGTAATGTTACAGTAACAGAAAATTACAAGTCTGAAAGCAATTACCCCTACCCCTGCCTTTACTTACCAGAGAGTTAGGGAAGGTCCCTTCTGAGCTACTGTCTCCATTCTTTTTGTATGCTGAGATATCTTTTCTCTAAACATTGTTGTGGCTGCTGCGCCATTCATGTAGGTTGCAGCATGAACAATTTATTCAAGTCTATGTGCAAGAATCTGGTCAGCACTAAATTGGTGCTACACAAAGGTCAGTGAAATTCAAAGGGGGCTGGCAATGCAAGGACTCTAAACTGATGATGCATTTAACTCTGCCCACCAAGTCTGCCTGCTCTTCTTCTACAGCTACTCCTCCTCCTCCTTCTGTCTCCCAAAGTCATTCTCACAGCCCATTACAACATGTTGATTCTGACAAGAAGAAGCCGATTGTGTTCTTATATCACTGTGAGCTATCGTGTAGTATGTTTGGGTTTATTTTATTGCACCTAAGACTTGTTTAGCAAACCGTGGTTAACATAAATCACAGGTTAGAATGATGCATAACCCAGACATTGATTTCCTACTTTGAATTGGTGTCCATATATGAACTGCGGTGGAAAATATTCCCCAGAAGCGGAAAGATAATAAGGGATCTGCTCAAACTAGAAACCACATAATTAGTGTGCATTGCTGCTGCCAATGAATATCCTCTCCCTCAACATTTTGATAAAAATTTGATGAATAGACACTGCAACCACTGGTCCCTTTTGTTTCTCTTGACAGGAAACCATGTCTCTAGGCAACCCATGGGAAAAAATTAAAATAACTACAGTAAGTTGTTCAGATGATGGCTTTTCAGTGACCTATGATAGAAATGTCAGATTTCCTTTCTTTGCCTTAATCAGCAACCTGTAATGAATGAATCACCCAAATATCACACTAATCGCTCAAAAAGGGCACTTAGAATTCAAAAAGGGTCAAGTCGTGAAAAGCCAGAGCAATGACCTTTTGATGCCCTCCAATAGAAAATTCAAATTGGGTTATATTTCCTGGGCCTGCCAGTCTCATTATGATGGAATATATCACGCATCCACTTGTGAGTTCAACAAAAATGAGCGATTTGACAACCTGAGTTGCAATCTGGCCAAGCAAAAACAAAATGTCCTTTCCTCCCCAGTTTTTAGGCTCCATCTGTAGCTTGGGCTTACAAAATTTGTTTCTAGCATTGATGATCTCCTGTTGATGAGGCTCTTGAATTTCTCAGAGACATATAGAGGCAGAAGCCCTAACTCTGTAGGTGTAAGATGGGGTAGCAAATGTGGTAGGTTTTCTTATTTCTAAGGAATATTACCTTTTAACAGTACAACATATAATACAGGTCCATGGAGGCAGAACTACTAATGAAGCTACTCTTTGGTTTCAGGAAAATTCTGCTTAGCATTAAGAAGCTATTGAATTTGAAGTTGTCAAGTGCAGGAAATCAGGAGTCCAACCAGTTCAAAAGAAAATGGGTTTATTGTAAGCTAATGCTCTCTACAAGAATCTGAGCTATTAACGGTCAAAGCAAATGTGTTGGCAGATAAGAGTCAATGGAATTCAAGGTGGTCAGGATTTAGTCCTGTTGTGGGCACAAACTCGAGGCTGATGATGCATTTGACCCCTCCCTCAGGCTCAGCCTGGTCATCTCTTACATACATTGACCAGATCTGATGAATGTCCTAGATCAGGGGTGGGCAAACTTTTTGGCTCGGGGGCCGCATTGACTTTTAAAATTTGACAAACGGGCTGGGTCAGCACAAGATTTTTTGGGAATCGCCCCCCCCATCCTTCCCCCCCTCTTCTCCTCCTTCCCCTCCCCTCGGAGGCCCCGAGTCAGGAGTTGCTACCGCCGGTGCGGCTCCGCGCGGCTCCAGTCCCGCGTTGCCTGGGGAAGGGAAAGGCAAAAGGAAGAGCCGCGGCGGTGCTTTGCAACGGGAGCAGCGGCACTGGAGGCTCAGGCTCAGCGGCTCCTGGTTTTGCCTTTTCCTTCCCAAGGCAACGCGGGACTGGAGCCGCGCGGAGCTGCGCCGGCGGTAGCAACTCCTGACAGCCCCAGCCGGACACCTGAGCGAAGCCCGGGCGGAACTGCCTGTTGCTGCTGCCGGAGCACCGCCGGGTCGCCTCCTCCAAGCAGCCCACCTGCCCGCCCGCCCGCCGGGCTTCCCCTCTGCCGCGCGGCTCGGGGCCAGGCGCGAGCGCCCGCAAGTTAAAAGGAAGCCGAAAGTTGCTGGGAAGTTGCTCGGGTGCTGGGAGCAGGCTTTTAAAGTGCCGCCCGAGCAAAGTTTAAGCAGCCCGCCCGCCCGCCGGGCGGAACCCTTCCCGCTCCTTGGCGGGAAGACGCTCCAGCCTGCAAACTTGGAAGTTTTGGAAGATGCTCCAGCCTGCAAACCAGCCTGGAAGCCCCAGAAAAAAAAGGGGGATCGGCGGGGACTCACCTTCAGAGAGGTCGCACTCGAAGGTGATTTCGAACTCCCAGCCGAGGCCTTTGCAAAGTTCTTTTCTTTCCTACCCCGAGAGCGCTCCGCACTGTTTTGCAGCTTTGAGGGCCACGCGGCACAGGGCAATACGCCACGCCCAGCGATTATTTTTCAGGGGCGGGCCGGATTGGACAGACCAACGGGCTGGATGTGGCCCGCGGGCCATAGTTTGCCCACCCCTGTCCTAGATTCACATGGAAAGGGAGGGAGCAGCAACAAACTGATTCACTTATTGATATTCTTTTGAGATTTTAGAAGTTGTTATTGAACAGCAGTAGGAGCTTCAGTCCTGTAATCTTTTCTCTAGTTTCAGTCAAATATTACAGCTAAGTTTCTAAAAGTTAGAACCTTAGCATCTTCTTCCAGTTCCTCATCTCATTCTCCACTTGTACTGGATATTGCAATAAAATACATTTCTTACTGAATGAAAAGTTGATCTCTTTGTGAACTCAGCCTTGGAGAATAAGTACTTGAACTATTGCTTCCGTTAAATATTCATATCACTATCCAAGGACTAAAATGAGTATCAGAGTGAAGTATGAGGAGGAGGATCAGGGAAAGAGGGGGGAAAAATCACTCCAAGAAATCTCTAGACATTTATCATAGGCCTAGAGGATATAAACCAATCAAATTCTAAAATTTGGTATTTGATCAAGGTGCCCAATATAGCCTACATTACTTATATATGACTCTGTTTAAAAAGTCAATTAATCAAGATGGGATGACTGATTAAGTGAATAAAGTCCAGCGTTGTGACCCAAAAGGCAAGTTTTGTAAAACCCTTAGGGATTCAGTTCATGGAAAAGAAGAAAAAAAGAAAGAATCCAGATACCTATGCCTATGCTTAATTATATTGACATGACATATTGACATATCATAGGGGTTTTGCATATCATAAGATTTTAGAAGGAGGGGGGTTGAGAATAATTAATGTATTAATTTGAATTTGAATGGGAAACATTAGCTCATAGTTAATAATCAATATCAACATGCCTGGAGTGGTTCAGAATGAAAGATGAATATTTAGACTCAAAAGTTCTTCACTGAATATTTATTACCTTTATTTATCAGTGCTACATAAGGGATTACTTGGTATTTTTTTCCAATCAGCAAGAGGAACGGCAAAACCACAGGACTGGAGAATGAGCAGTCAGGAACCAAGTCCAAAGTGAAGTAAGAACTGAAGATAAGAAAGGAAGAACTTGGGAACAATCTAGAAACTCAAGAGCAAATGAAAAATAAGCAACAAAAAGAAGCCCAATTGGAACAGGGAGCTCTGTGAAGAATTTTCCCATTTCCTGGGATGTTATGGCCAAGTTTAGAATCATATTATGCTTGCAGGTACACTGAAAGCTTGTGACTTGCAACTCAGTGGTTCAATACATAGATGTGGTGGAATGTAGTCTGGATTCCCAGGTGGGAAAGGCTGCTTCCCAGAAGGCAAAGAGGCAGTGCAGCTTGGCCTGTCAGGCAGGCAGGAAGAGGACTAAGACAGGCTCTCCCCAGCAGTCCATAAAGTATATCTGTAGCTATGTAGATAGTTGCTTTAATCTGGCAAGATTCTGTCTATAGGTGAACAATAAAGTAACAACTCTTGTTCCTGGCTCTTGGGGCCTGCTTATAGGAGAGCCTGTTCTGGCAGGCCTCACCCGACCTATGGACGGGTGAGGTGCCAGGAGATCAGCCTGCACAATGTAGGTCATTCTTTCCACATAGTGAGGAACCATGTCAAATGGAAAAGGGCCACATTTCCAAGAGAATAAGACTCCTGCACCTTTAGGAATTGTATAGACAGGGACATTTCAACCGGTATGATTGACATGACATGTAATTTCCTCTTCTGTTCCAATTTAAAGAATCCGGCATTTCACCCTCCTTTGTAGAGAAAACGAGAACATTAGGGAGGATCAAGAAGATTTTCTGTAGAGAATGAAGAAAAGAGTTCCTTAATTCCATTGTGGGGAAAAAGATTTAGATTTTTACTCTACCTTCTACAGTCGAGATATAAAAATTTCTCATTGCTACAACATTTGTTCCCAACCCGATAACCTCTAACTATGTTGAGATTACCACTTTTAGAATTCCCCAGGCTTTCAATTCATCTGAAGGCCACCAGGTTGTAAAGAGCTACCTGGAGTCTTTCTCCCTTTGGTATTTGAGGACATCTCTTTTGTGGTGCTCCAGACCCTTTTCTGGGAGTTTCTTGATCTAGCCAGTCCCTTATTAAACCTTGTTGGCTGCTCAACACCTTAGGGAGGCTGTAAACTAAGAAACTGAATTTCCTGTAAATATCTCCCTCTGCCACACCAATCACAAGACCCCATTCCTTTAGAAATACTCTTAGCACCCACTCTTTATTTGCTGTATACTCTCTTACATTTATTTATAATGATTGGATTTGTTTGCTTACTTTTATCAACCTACATTTTAAAGAATGAGGAAGGAACCACCTTATTTTTAGGACTGGGAGGGCTTCTATTTTGTCCGCATTGTCTTTTTAAGTCTGAGCAATGGCACTTCCCCATAACTAGTTTGTAATTTGTTGTCATGCATGATTCTGATAGCAGAGGGAATTTCATTACAGGTACATTAAAATAGGAGAATCCATGTACATTTGCATTTCTGGGTGCAGGTAAATAAATAGCAAACCTCATTGATAACCAAGGCAATTATAATTTGAATAAGATTATGTTCTCCCTAGGAGAGATAAAGGGTAATGAAAGACAATCCAAAGCTAGTTTGTTATTACTTCATCAAATACCTCATCCTCAACCTGATAAAACTCTCCACTCTGGTCCCCACGAGACATTAACAGCTCCCGTACATTTGTAGTGATCTCTAAAAACATTAATATCACTACTTAAATGAATTTGTGATGTACTATAACAGAGAGTGAAGCTAGAGGTGAAAACACGACATGAGTTTTCATGCCATCACTACCAATGTGTTGCTGGGAATGACAAGATGAATTACATTCAACCAGACAGGTCTTCCGTGGAAGGTTTTAATAAAGTTTAGCATGACAACAAATATATTTGCTGCAAGAACATTCCCTTCACTCCATCAGCCTGGTCACACCCATGGTATTGACATTATCAACACTTCCTGACACTTATATGTGGAGATACTATATATATACTCAGCTTTGGAAGTTTATTAGAAGGTCATGGATTCATACGATGACCTGCTAATTTAAAATAACTCTATAGAAGGACCAGAAGTGGGTATGGTGCATTGTCAGAGCCTCAGATCATGCCTGGAGATATGTAGCCTGGTGGATCATTTTGGCCAAGTCATTCACATTGATCTTAGGCTCATCCACAAGACATTGAGTTTGAGTTCTTAAGAGTTTATAACAGAGTGAGAATCTCTTCCTATCAGAAGACAGAATGATTTGCTTATAGAGGAGCTTTGACATTAAGGACTTACTTTTGCTCCCTCCCTCTCCCCCCACCCCCGTTAGCCTGCCTATCACTTCAAGCTCACTAATCTATCTTGTCTGCCATAGATTGTCCCATTCCCAGTGATGGTTGCGATCACCTTTGGTTCTTGGCTGAATGTAACCCAATCCAAAGAGATTCCAGGGAGTTCTACTTGTGCCAGACATACTGAGTTCCTCCATTATTGAAATGTGGTTGCAGTGATCAACAGTAGCCTTTGGTGTGACTGTTGAAACACTCACTATCTGGGGTCACTGTTATGTTAATCTAATGGATTCAGTGTCCATAACACACCAAGGTTAATACTAACCAAGTTTATCATATTATGAAAATGAATCTGTTAAATCTTTGCCTGACCTTTTGAAGCATTTTCTTTAACATGAATACTCAATCATTTAGAAAGAATGCAACCCCATCAAGGACAACCCACAGTCTTACCTCCTGGGCCTGGGAAATACCTGTTAACAATCTTTCTATCTTGTTGATATTGTATTGACCAGAAATAGTATATCACCATCTCCATATTCTTGATCCATTCCCTGCCTTGTCCTGACTGATTCAGATAGGATGGAAACCAAGGCAGAATTGTCTCTTCCTCTAAATAAAAAGCAGGGGGTTAGAGGAGACCAATAGTTCATCTTCTACTACCTCAATACCTAGCATGCCTCAGTCGTTCTTTCTGGAAGAAGCTTTGTAGGAAAAAGAGGCAGAATCACCAAATGATCAGTTCCCCATCTTACCAAGTGGCTCACTCACAAATTTTTATGGAGCAGCAAAGACCAACCCTTAGGTGCTTATCATGAGGTGGGAGCAGGACACAAATAATGACCACATCCATTATGCCATCTTTGTGAAAGGAAGGACTTGGGGTGGCATGGTAGCAGTGTTCCAATATCTGAGGGGCTGCCACAAAGAAGAGGGTATCAAGCTATTCTCCAAAACACTTGAAGGTGGGACAAGAAGCAATGAGTGGAAACTAATCAAGGAGAGAAGCAACCTAGAACTAAGGAGAAATTTTCTGTCAGTGAGAATAATCAGTGGAACAACTTGCCTCCAAAATCTTTGAATGCTCCAACACTGGAAGTTTTTTTTAAAAGAGATTGGACAACCATTTGTCTCAAATAGTATAGGGTTTCCTGTCTAAGTGAGGGGTTGGACTAGAAGACCTCCAAGGTCCTTTTCAACTCTGTTATTCTATTCTATTTGTGCAAATGACACTGTTTCCGTGCTTGCATCAGATGTTATGACATAATTATTATAATCACACAAGACAATCTCACCACCATTTTGATGGCTTGTTATGGACTTATTCATTGGAACATGCAAAGAAGACTTTGCTCAAAGAGATGACTACCTGGAGATTTTTATATAATTGTGCCATCTGGCCTGATATTAATGTTTTTGGGTTTCTGATTCAAAAATATATTTTAAGTGTGAGCTTGGAGATCCTCTGGAGAACCCTATCCACATGTGGGTTTACAATATGGCTAATCTTTGTTTATATTTAAGGACTTTCTTAGAAATTGGGGAAAATGACTATTTTCCCCCCTTCGGGAATCTCTTCAGCCAACTTTACTGCACCTTTCACTTGTTCTCTTAATCCTTAATAACATTTTGCATTGTATAATCTCCTTAACACTAAAGAGAAAGAGAGAGAGAGAGAGAGAGAGATGTTATTGCACTATCTATCCCCTTGAAGAGTTTATTCTCTGGGGAAAGCAGATTCATAAAGATTTTCCTTGTCACAAGTCAGCCCTCTTAAAATTGCAGCAGATACAATCAGTTTTTGAAATGCCCTTTATACCTGTCAAGGCAGATAAGATTACTAAGTTGTCTGCTTTCAAAAGTGTGATGTCATATAGTCCCATTTCCAGCAGGCCAGGTCATTATCTGCCTTGTCTGACAGGACACTGTACATGCTCACAGAGATCAATGGCGAGCTGGTTTAAAAGGGAATGGCTGCCTGCCTGTTGCATCCTGTTGATTGAGCTGGGAAGCGGGAAAGTAACTTTTATCTACTCCAAATAATCCTGGGCCAAAATTTGCCTCACAGTTTCCAAAAGGTAGAGGTTTCCTCCCACCCTTACATGGGCTTCTGTTATTCACCCTCATTCCTTGGAAGGCTTGAGAAGATCTTCAACGTTTCCCTTCATGTATTTTTTTTTAGTTTCTTTATAGTTGGAGATGGTGAAGGAAAGAAGAACAGATGCTGTACAGCAGGGGTATTAAACTCAAGGCCCGTGGGCCAGATCTGGCCCATGGGTTAAAAACTGGAGCCCAGGTGGGCTGCACGCAGCCTCCCCAAGCTCCATTTTTGTTCAGAATTTTGCAGCGTAAATTCAGCGCCAGAAAAATAAAAGCAGATGGCTGATGCTTCATTTAACGTCTTTATAAACATATTAAGGAAATTTTACAATACCAGTTGTAGATTTCTCCAACATGGAGCAAACTCAAACAGAAGCAGACATGTTACAGGTTCAGAGCAGAACAGCAACTCAGGAGCTCAGAAACAAACAACAGTTTCACTTTAGTTCAGCAGGCAAGCAAGACACACAGCAGAGGAGAGAAGCAGTTTCATTTTCAACAGACAGACTCAGAGCTTAACATAGCTGCAGAGCTGCAGAACCACAACTAGGCTACTTCTAGTTCACTTTCCAAACTGTCCTCATTGGCTGACTTAGTTACTATGCCTATTCTTTGGCTGACCTTGTTACCATGCTCTATTACAGTTCATGAATATATTCTGACAATTTTCGCTGGCAGAGGGCTACAGGAGGCTGTCGTGGCCAAAAATGGAGCCCAGGTGGACGGAGCCTCAATGAGTGCTAGCCACGGCTCCCATGGCCATGCCCCGCCCCAAAGTCAAACACAACCCTGATGCAGCCCTCAATGACATTGAGTTTGACACCCCTTCTATACAGGTAGACCTTTGACTGAGGACCACAATTGAACCCCAAATTTCTGTTGCTAAGTGAGACAGTGTTAAGTGGATTTTGCTCCATTTGATGACCTTTCTTGTTAAGTGAATCACTTCAGTTGTTAAGTAAGTAGTATGCTTGCTAAATGAATTTGGCTTCCCCATTGGCTCCACTTGTCAGAACATTGCAAAAGTTGATCACATGACTCTGAGACCCTGCAACCATCATAAATATGAACCATTTGCCAATCATCCAAATTTTGATCCCGTGAACATGGGTAAGCCGCCATGGTTGTAAGTGTGAAAAACAGTTATGTCACTTTTTTCAGTACCATTGTAATTTTCAATTGTCACTAAATGAATGATTGTAAGTCAAGAACTACTTGTAGGTCCCTGTTCTAATCTATCCACCATACTGAAGCTTCCTTCCACTTGTTTTCAAATCTAAAAAAGCTCAGTGGGAAGACATTATTCTGGGTTTGGCTGAATCTTAAGGAATCAGGGTAGCTACACATTCCTGCACCTGCAAAGAAACAATTGGACAATGAAAGACAGGACACTATTTCATCAATGCAAGAATAATCTATTCCATCCATTTTTACTGAAATTCTCTCAATGGAAAAAACATGTTTCAAAAGTGAAAAATCTTTCATCAAATGGAATGAGATCTGTTAGAAAAAAGTACTGGATATTTTTTTAGTATGAAGCAGGAAAGGGAAGGGAAGGGAAGGGAAGGGGAGGGAAGGAAAGGAAAGGAAAAGGAAAGGAAAGGAAAGGAAAGGAAAGGAAAGGAAAGGAAAGGAAAGGAAAGGAAAGGAAAGGAAGGGAAAAGGAAAGGTAAGCTAGAACTGGAAAATAGATTGGATATATAAATGCTCTAAAGGCTTGGTGATTGGGACTTCCTTCTAAATCAGTGGTTCACAACCTTTTTTTCGCCCCACACCCCTAAAGAAATTTCACTCGAACCTCGCACCCCCTGAAATTTAGACTTTAGGAACTACTGGATGCATTAAATATATGGTAGGATTGAATCTTTTCAGTTATGTATGTGACGGACACTAAATAACGATACTTAACTCTAAAATGAAAACAAAGTTAATCCATAAATAAATAAATAAATAAATAAAAATAAAAATAAATAAAAATTACCTGGACTTTTCTCGCACCCCCTGGAATATCGTCTCGCACCCCAGGTTGGGAACCCCTGTTCTAAGTATTTCACTGTAACTTGTGAGAAGAGTTTGTCAATGAGAAATAAATGCTACAGATTTCCACCCCTAAATTCTTAGTGGTGAATAAAACAGAAATAAGATTAGCATGGAAGGGCCAGGAGGCAGGTGGGTTACTTAGTTCTCTCTGATACTAGATGTTTTGTTCAGAATTTAGGGCTCAGGAATCTATTCTCTGAAAACACTCCAGTGCCAATGACAAAAAGCACATTTTGTGAGGCCAACGAATATCTGAAAGGAAAAAAAGTGAACAGCATAACGTTACAGCGTTTTGCACCTTCTCATCGTGAGTGTGTTCCTCATTATCAATCTTGTCAGGTGCAAATATTTTAGAATAGAAATTCATTCTGATGTAAACACTTCAGTCAATGAGGTTTCATAGTTGCAAGACGAAAAATAAAGTGATCTAATTAGTGAAAGTTCAACTTGAAAAGCAAAACCGCAAGAGATCACACAAAAAGGGCTGGTAGGAATTTCTAAGCCACGTCTGAGTTTGAGATCAGGAGTGCTACCTCAATTCACTCAATCATGCTAATTCAACCACTTTTACCACTGCCTCTTCATTAATGCTGACATTGACAGTCATTATGCATAAACCTAAATAAAGAACTTTTCTGTGGACAATCTTTACGTAGGCTGGGGATGATGGAAAGTGTATTCCAAGTCATCGGGAGAGCATCAGATGGGAGAAAATTATTGTATTGTGAAAATCAAAATGTTACTGTGTGTTTTCTGCATGTATTAAAATGAGGCCTATAAAGAAGGGAGTGAGCTTGGATCACATGAATGCTGGGCCCTATTTTGATTTTACACATACACTTAGGTGCCCCTGGTAAAGATCTATTAATCCTTCTCCTTCATTCACTTTCCAAAAAGGATGAAAATGAAGTTAAGCATTCATTTCTCTTTCAATCCTTTTGCACGTCTTTGATACTATTAGCAATAGCACTTAGACTTATAAACTGCTTCTCAGTGCTTTACAGCCCTCTCTAAGCAGTTAACAGAGTCAGCCTATTGCCCCACAACCATCTGGGTCCTCATTTTGCCCACCTCGGAAGGATGGATGGCTGAGTCAACCTTGAGCCTGGTGGGATTAGATCTGCCAGATTGCAGGTAGCCGACAGTCAGCAGAAGTAGCCTGCAGTACTGCACTCTAACCACTGCACCACTGAAGCTTTTTCTTCATCTTCCATTGTGGACTCAGAAGACATTCATAAAAAAATTCACAGACAATCCAATGTTGCGCTCATGTCAGAAGCACCAAGGCATGTCTGGGTTGAAAGGATTAGCCAGTGGTACCACGGTTGACCTGGGAACACCCAGTTGGTGGCCCCTTTCACATCCCCAACAGGAGATGAAGGACAAGAGCTCAATCCCACCCCACAATAGGTCTCGAGCCTTGAACATGGGCTTGCTAACCTCCTGCCCACCGTTCTAACCACTGGAGCCACTATGCTCCTTAGACAATCAAATGAGGTGGCATCAGTGATAGCAAATGAAAAGATGAGAGAGAGAAGACCAGGGATCAGTCAGGGATTGGAAGTCAAGGAGGCCAATGACACCATGTGATCTCATGTTCAAATGGTGCAAATGATTTACCATGCATTATTTTTGTCATGATATCATGATGCAACTGATACAAACAAGAGTTGTGGTTGTGCAGTGGTTAGAATCCAGTATTGCATGCTTATTCTGCTGACTGCTGGTCAGCAGTTCACAGTTTGATTCTCATGAGCTCAAGGTTGACTCAGCCTTCCAGCCTTCCGAGATCAGTAAAATGAGGACCCAAACAGTGCGGGCAATATGTTGACTTTGTAAACCGCTCAAAGAGGGCTCTAAAGCACTGTGAAGCAGTAAATAAGTCTAAGTGCTATTGCATAAATCATGTCATTTGCCTAATGAGGTCATTATGCCTGCAGTGTCACCATGGCTCCTATTGGACACCTATGACTGAAGGCAAGTTATGAATGTGTGATTTTGAAGGCAGTAGAAAGCCACGAATAGTAGAAAAGCTAGTAGGAAGTGAGAAGCAGACTTTCTGGTTGACTATAATTAATGGTTATAATTTGCATAGGTAGTCTTCAACTTATGACCACAATTGGAACCAGAATGTATGTTGCTAAGCAAGGAGGTTGTTAAATGAGTTGTGCCAGTTTTTATAACCTTTTTTGGTCATGGTTAATCACTGCAATTTGTTAAGCGAATTATGCAGTCGTTAAGGGAATTCAACACCCCTCCCCACTTATTGATTTTGCTGGTTGGAAGCCAAACTGGGAAGGTTGCAAATGATGATCACATGACCCTGACACACTAGAACCATCATAAAAAACATGCTGGGTGCCAAATGCCTGAATTTTGATCATGTGATCAGGAAGGATGCTATGATGGTCATACATCCCTTTTTTTTCAATACTGTTGTAACTTTAAACAGTCATAAACAAATGGTTGTTAAGTCAAGGTCTACCTGTAGCTGATAGATATATTTAACTAGAAGTATCTACAGAATTGGATGGTTTCTCCAGAATGATTAAATGAGGATGAAAAGTTTTGGCGATGCTGTTCTGACCCAAACCTGGTTCCAAGAGAGTAAACACAAGACAAAGGTAACAGCACAATCTTTTACTGATTCATTTACAAATCCTGTTTCTTCACGGATAAAAGGCTGCTTCCAACTAATTAGCTTCAATAAGAAAGAGCTTTGCCAAGTTTTTGCAAAGCTGCCAAGAACAACAGATAAAGTTGCTAAACAATAAATCAAAGAATCTCCAAACATCAACCCGGATATTCCTAATGTCCACCAGGCTCAAGCATCAAACTTCTTTGCCTTCTGCAAAGAATTGCAGTTTCTCAGCTGGCTTTTATCTTCTCAGGGAGGGGCCATTACCTTCCAGCCTTACTCCCAAGTCGCTTGTGCTGCTGCAAGGGCTCTTTCCTTCGAGCAGTCCTGTGAGCACTCGCGCTGGGCACGCGCTCCTCGGGGGCCTCTTCATCACTGCTGCCAGCATCCACAATCTCCAAAGGCAGCATTCCACTCCCTGGTGGTCCTGGCCACATCCCTGCATCACACGCAGGTCCCTCATCTGAGTCCTCGCTCTTTGAGTTCTCGGCCGTCTGCACCTGCTGCCAGTGAACCACAAGAGATGCAATCTCCGTTTACTTATCCCTGTGGATGTTGCACAAAAGATTATGGGGTCGTTAAAAGAAGATGAACGTGGATGTTGCATGCAAAAAGGGTAGAATTTATATCACAATGTTGTGACTCTTGTTTTATCACCGGCTCATTCTTGCTTGCCCAATGGTGAACACTTATACTTTTAGGCTTGCTTATCAACCATATAGCTTTGAATATAAAGAAATCCACACAGGTAGCACTAGCACTTAAACTTATATACCACTTCATAGTGCTTTACAGCCATCTCTAAATGATTTACAAAGCCAGAAAAAATTGAACCCAACAATTTGGGGTCCTCATTTTACCCACCTTGGAAGGATGTAAGGCTGAGTCAACCTTGAGGCAGGTGAGGTTTGAACTACCAAATTGCAGGCAGCCAGCAGGCAGCAGAAGTAGCCTGCAGTACTGCATTCTAACCACTGCACCACCGCAGCTCATCATCCGATCAAGTGATTATAGGGAGCGGGGTGATAATATGTTTCGGGGGTGGGTGGGTTAATATGCTTCTATATTGAATTTAACTGCCATATGTTTAATGTTGATTATTTTTATTAGATTATTGTTTTGAGCTGTTGTGAACCACCCAGAGTCACTTACATGAGATTGGCAGCCGTACAAATTGAGTAAATAAATAAATAAATAAATATTCTGCTGGCCTGGATGACATATTCTCCCACCATTGACTCTACACACAAAGGGAAGCTCCTTATTTCTGACTTTAAAAAAAAAAGAATGAGAAAAAATGATTTAGCTATGTTGAAACAGCCCATTCATCACACTGAACATTTGATTCCGCCGTTTCAAGTACTTGTTAAAAATCACTTCAAGCTGCTACAATCAAGAGCCAGGTACTTCCAAGGTCTGGTACTTTTATAACTCCATTACACCTTTAAGTAGGCTTCTTCAATCCAATTCCAGCCTTTGGGATAATCAAGTGCCCACTTTCCTTAACTCTGAGATACATGAACGGCACAAAATGGTCCAGGTAGATGGCAGAGTCTGATTTTCAATCTGATTTCTTCTATTAGTGGCTGGAAACATTCGGAGTATCATAGAATTATTGCCATGGGAAAGGGTAGAAGCTATTGCTGAAGTCATGGCTTTTTTGCTTTCCAGCAAGTTCAGATATGGAGAGGGAAGACAGAGGTCAGTTAAGGAAATAATCTGTTTGTGATAGTGGCAAGTATCTGTAGCTCTGGTGTAGGATGAGAGTGGAGGTTCATTCTCTGAGCTTGTGGGTTGGTTTCCAAACATTTTAATCTATTAATCTGTTACCAGGCTGAGTTACATCTTCAGGTGAATTTAGGGAATGTCATTGTTGGTGTTCTTCTGTTTATAAAAGCTTTGTGTGGTCATAGGTCTTGTGAGGGGAAGGTCATGTCAGGTGAAGGTCTTGTGTTGGGTCTAGTGCAGAGGTGGGTATTCAGCAGGTTCTGACCAGTTCTGGAGAACTGGTAGCAGAAATTTTGAGTAGTTTGGAGAACCGGCAAATACCACCTCTGACTGGCCCTGCCCCATCTCTTCTTGGCCTCCCATGTCCCAGCTGATTGGCTGGGTCTTCATTTGTTGCCCTGCACAGGAGAACGGAGCAGGAAAGCAGGTTAGTGGGGGTGGGGAGGGAATGGGGATTTTGCAGTAACCTTCCCCCAGGAGTGGGGAGGGAATGGAGATTTTACAGTATCCTTCCCCTGCCATGGCCACCAAGCCACACCACGGCCACCATGCCACACCATGCCCACAGAACTGTTAGTAAAAAAAATGTAAATCCCACCACTGGTCTAGTGATGTGTCCTGTGATGTGCCACCTGTGGGTCATGTCAGTGAGGGTTTTGTGATGGGGAGGTCTTGTCAGGTGAGAGTCACTGAGAGGTGAAATGCTGGTTGGGAGTGTGTGCGTGGTTGGTTGAAGGTCAATGCCATTGACTGGTTGGTTGTGGGGTGGATTTTAACTCTCAGGAATTCATAGGCTGGTTGTAGGTCGGTGTATCTGTTAATGGAATTGCTTGTGGAGTTCCAGGCTTTAATAAACTAAAGTGTGTGTGGCAGGTGGTAGCGTGGCCAATGATTGCTCCAGTCAAATTGGTGCTGTTTGGTGTCAGTGTGAGTAGCGATTAGGGATTTGGGATCATGGCGATTGACTATCATGGATTCTGGTTTTTAATAACCTGTCTATATTTCCCAGAGATAAAGTATTACCCAAAGTCAATTTGGTATCATGACTCAGAAAAGGTATACTGGGGGAATGTCCAATATCTCCTTCATGGTTTCACCAATGACAATATTTAGTTTGATTTTGGGTTGCCTTGTGATTCTACCTACCATATCTTGTTTTGGTGGCACCTGCCTTCTTCTGGGATTTTCTCTGATGTTACTTATCAATCTATTTTATGGATCTGATGTATCTGGTAGTACCCCCTCTAAATATTAACCAATTCTGATCATGCTTAGTTATTAAAAAAAAGAGAGATTACCTCAAGTTGTTCAAGTGCAGCCTGAATTCCTCGATTTTTTTTTAAAAAATATTGTTATCATTACTACTAGCATTATTTAAATGTACAGCTAGTCTTTCTGTTTATTCAAGCACTCAAGGACGCTTACAACAGTAGAATCAAATGGAAAAGATGCTTGGCCCAATCACTGCCCTGAGTGCCATTCCTAACTTAAGAGAAATGTAAAATGCGGTCCAAGACTTTCATCTCTATCCCTGACAGGAGAGCTGAAAATAAAACATCTAAGTCAAGCACGTCCAACCCGTAGCACACAGGCCTCATATGGCTCTGGACAGCTAGTCATGCAGCCCTTAAAGATAATAATAAAAAATATAAAATAGTAAAATTTATTCTTTTTACATTAACTATATAATGCATTTTATATACAGCCCAAGATACTTCCTCTTCACTCAATGCAGCCTAGGCAAGCCAAAAGTTGGACAACCATGGTCTAAGCCATAGATCCAGTTGCATCCATTTCTGAATGATTCATCAATGTCCTAAGAGAATTCAATAACTACTTTCTATCTATTTCTGTCTCTCTATCCATCCATCCATCTATCTCTATCATCTATCTATCTGTCATATGTATGCATCTATCTATCTATCTATCTATCTATCTATCTATCTATCTATCTATCTATCTATCTATCATCTTTCTACCTGTCTATCTACCTATCATCTAACTATCTATTTATCATCTATCTATCTATCTATCTATCTATCTATCTATCTATCTATCTATCTATCTATCTATCATCTATCATCAATCTATCTATCTATCTATCTATCTATCTATCTATCTATCTATCATCTGTCTACCTGTCTATCTATTTATTATCTATCTATCTATCTATCTATCTATCTATCTATCTATCTATCTATCATCTATCATCTAACTATCTATTTATCTATCTATCTATCTATCTATCTATCTATCTATCTATCTATCTATCTATCTATCTATCTATCTATCTATCTATCATCTGTCTATCATCTATCTATCTATCTATCTATCTATCTATCTATCTATCTATCTATCTATCTATCTATCATCTATGTATCTATCTATTCTTTATTTTCTACAGCTTATAAAGCTTTTAGCTTAACCTTTGTTCTCCCTGGCATTTTGTTGATGTGCAGCAAAATGAAAAAGTTCAAGGAGGTTGGTTGCATTGTGAAGATTGGGCATTCTGTACTGACTTTATTTGATTTAGTTCAGGGTACATCATGGTTGCAATGGGGCACTCAAAAGGCTGCAGTCCTCTCCAGAGAACTCCTTGTCATCAAATGCAATTTTTTAAAATAAGACTGAAGGGGAAGTGTATTTATTCAATTCAGAGTAGAGAATAATTACATTAACTGGTATGGAGATTCCAGCATGTCATTCAAAAGCCAGTTGGGGTGCCTTAATGAGAAAAAAAGTTGTGTATGTCTAGTTTGCATAGAATGGTATCTCACAGACCTTTTTAAATCAAGCTTTATGACCACTTTACTCCCATGAGCTTCAGCACAGGAAATACAATATTTGTTGAGGCTGTAATTTTTAATAGGCTTAATCGGTAGTTTAATCAATTAAAGCTTAGCAACTCATCGTTAAAGACCAATTTTAATCAGCCATTCTGACGTGCTGTTGCAATAGAGATTACAGGAGAATATATTAAAGCTGGCCTTTCCATTTAATAATAAGCAGTCAAAAATATTAAATGTGGCCTCTGTATAAGAAGAAGTGGTCGCTTTTGTTAATTAAACCATGCATTATCTTACCAGTCCTTTAGCGTCTCAAACAAGTGAGAGATGTCTTGTTGTAACATGAGCCCTTATAGAAAAATGAAATATCTCTACTCAGTCAAAATAGAATATTTCCAGGCAATATTTTTTTTTTTTTTTTGCCTTTCTTCTTTTTCCGCACTAAGTGGGTAGGATGAGCAGATCAGCAGTAAGACTTGAAGGTTTAGATTCAGTAGCTGATTGTCTAGACCGGCAAATCAAATTTTGCTCCAGCACAAATCTCTGATCAACTGTATTTTAATAGACCATCTATCAAACTGCATATACTGCTGCTTTTGAAATGACTGCTTCTCCTTAGTTACGGTATATACCAGATCTGTCCTTGGCTCAGTATGGATAGGAGCTCAGATCCTGGTGGTTTTAGGGAGATTGACTCTCAGGGAACTCTGTCAAAATTGTATATTCAAAGGTTATTCTTTTAAGAGAGATGAAGGGTAGCATCTTGAATAACTGAAGCATTTGTTCAGTTTTACAGTTGTATCTTTATGAAGTTACCAGAGCCACAGGTCACATCAGAATTTTTTTTCCAGCATCCAAATTTGTACCTCAATATTGAAGTAAAATTTATGTCAAAGAAAGGAATTTTCCTAAAGTTCTTTGCAAAGGAGACAGTGTGGCGTAGAGGTCCACATTCAAGTCCACATTCAACTATAGAAGCTCATTATATTACTCTCTCTCTCTTTCTCTCTCTCTCTCCTTCCCTCGCTCTCCCTCTCTCTCTCTCTATTCCTCCCATGTCACACAGTTTTTCTAGAAAGAAAATGAAGGAAGAGAGAGGTCCCCATGAAATCTGCCTTGAATCTTTACATTATGGGTAGTCCTTGACTTATGTCCACAATTGGGACCAAAACTTCTGCTGCTATGCAAATTGGCTGAGCCACGGTGGTGCAGTGGTTAGAGTGCAGTACTGCAGTCTACCTCTGCTGATTGCTGGCTGCCTGCAATTTGGCAGTTCAAATCTCACTAGGCTCAAGGTTGATTCAGCCTTCCATCCTTCCGAAGTCGGTAAAATGAGGACCCAGATTGTTGGGGGGCAATATGCTGACTCTGTAAACTGCTTAGAGAGAGTTGTAAGCACTGTGAAGTGGCATATAAGTGCTATTGCTATTGCTATTGGTTGCTAAGTGAGCACTTTTTTGCCATGGCTGTTAAGTCAATCTCTGCAATTGTTAAGTGAATCACATAGTCATTAAGTGAAGTATGGCTTCCCCCATTGATTTTGTTTGTCAAAAACTGGCTGGGAAAGTCATAAATAGTGATCACATGACCCTGGACATCCAAATATGGATCACATCGTAACAGGCTGCAACAGTCGTACATGCGAGGACTAGTTGTAAGTCACTTTTTTCAATGTTGTGGTAACTTCAAATTAAATGAATGATTGTAAATTAAGGACTACATTTCTATGTTTACTACTTCACTTTTTTCTTTTAGTGAAAGTAATGTACACTCATATACATACTATCTTTAATTTATCTAAGTATAGTATTGGAATTTACTGTTTCATGGTGGCAGAAAGTACAGTATACTGATTTCTGTTAAACATCTCTCCATCATTTTGATGCTTCCCTTTTTTATTCCTGATCCACAATTAAGCCCAGTGAAATTATTTCCATGCATTATGTCTTCCTTCAGAACTGATGGAAAGATGGGAAAAAACAGATCACTGTGACACAATGCCATAGAGAAAAACAGGATGCACACACACACACACTCTCTCACTAGGAAATTAAATTAAGCTTTTGAACCTTGCACCTTGGGCATGGGATTTTTTTTTCTCCAAATCACCTCCTTTTTGTGCAAAAAATAAATGAAATAAATTATTTTTCATCGACTCTAAGGAGAATACCAGGGGGGGAAAAGGAAATTTTAGTATGACACAGAACTCAGTCTGTTTATTTACACCTCAAATCACCAACAGTATCTTCTTTCTTCAAGAAGGTAAGAAAAAGAGCAACATTTTGTACTTCTCCCTAATCTCTCCTATACTGTTAGGAATCTGTCCACCAATTAGTTGGGTTGGCAATATATAAACCAACAATGTATGTTTGTAGCTTTGAGACAAAATCACTTTATTGATTTATACTACAGTATATTGTGATTGGTTGATTATATTGCAAATTACCATAAGAGGGAGCTAGAAATCATAGCTTGCTCTCTCTGACATTCTGTCTCTCTGACATTCTGTTGCTGTCTAAGGTTCTCTGTTGTATTTATGCTGTGCTTATAGTTTGATATTTTTGTTTACTGTAAATGACAAAGGCAACTGGTAAGAAGACTTTGTAATTGGATATTCTTTGGACTGTTAAACGTATATGACCTGGACTCAAACGCCTCTTGAAGGACACTTCAGCCACGTGCAACAAAATTCTATGGCCTGATTATTGATAGGATCAGAATGTTTTTTGATCCAATCAGGAAATGGGCATGGCTAGTCTAGTGAAGAGAAAGACCAGGGGAGACATGATAGCAGTCTTCCAATATTTGAGGGGCTGCCACAGAGAGGAAGGGGTCAAGCTATTTTCTAAAGCACCTGAAGGCCAGACAAGGAATAATGGATGGAAACTGAACAAGGAGAGATTCAACCTGGAAATAAGGATAAACTTTCTGACAGTGAGAACAACCAACCAACGGAACAGCTTGCCCTCGGAAGTTGTGGGAGTGCCATCACTTGAGACTTTCAAGAAGAGATTGGACTCCCATCTGTCAGAAATGGTATAGGGTCTCCTGCTTGGGCAGGGGGTTGGACTAGATGACCTACAAGATCTCTTCCAACTCTGATTATCTGTTATCTTTTTCATCAGTGAATAAACCAAATAGATTACTTGACCAAACCTAACCAGACACCCATCTCTGCTCTAGCTTGGAGAATGGGTAATATAAGATAAGATAAGATAAGATAAGATAAATTTATTGTCATTGTACTCAGAACCTGAGAACAACGAAATAAGGTGCTCTTTCACAACATACAACTGAACAACACCAAAAGACATATACAAATAACAATGTAAAACAAATTAAACCAATTAACAGTTAAAAACTATACAACCAGGATATATATATGTTAAGACCACCAAATTCATAACTCTGCATTTAACCTGATCACAGCACTTGGGTAAAAGCTATGTTTAAATCTACTTGTCCTAGCTTTCAGCACTCTATATCGTCTTCCTGATGGTAGGATCTCAAACAACGAGTGGCCTGGATGTGAAGGGTCTCTCAAGATCTTTTGTATCTTCCTTCTACATCCCATGTTATACAAATCCTCCAATGAGGGAAGAGAACATCCGCTGATCTTTTGTGCCCTTTTTATCACTCTTTGGAGTGCCCTTTTCTCCGCCTCTGTACAACTCCTAAACCACACACAGAGGCAATAGGATAAAATGCTCTCTATAGAGCTTCGATAGAAGGCAACCAACAGACTCTCTGGCAGTTGTTGTGATCGTAAAGGTCTTAAAAAATACAGTCGTTGATGAGCCTTTTTTCCTAGGGCTAAAGTATTTGCCCTCCATGTTAGATCTTGTTTCAGGGTGATACCTAGAAACTTACATTCTGCTACCTGTTCTACCAAAACACCATCGATGTACAACGGCTGGATATCCGAACTGCTCTTCCTGTAATCCACTATGAATTCCTTTGTCTTATTTATATTAAAAATAAGATTGTTTACTTTGCACCAGAGGGACAACTGATGAACCTCATCCCTGTACGCAGACTCATCATTATCAGAAATGAGCCCCACCAACGTTGTATCATCTGCAAACTTAATGATCTTATTACTCAGATGAATATCAACATATCATGACATATTTCCATAGCTTTTGCCACCATGTGAAGCAAATGCTATATCTACCCACACGAACAAGAACATTAAGTAGAGATGCCATTTTGTTAGCATCCCTAAGGTGCTGTCATAACTTACTGTCAACTTTGACTTTTCCAAGTCAAGGAACGCATCACATTTTCTGGCTTGAGAAGTTATATTTGACCTTTGAATGATGTACTGAAGATTGAAGGCTACAAAGAAATGGTGAGAAAAGTATAAAAATGGCATTTGATTTCCTTTACATTTATATATACAAGTAAACTCTTGGTTTAACTGATCTCAGTTTAGCCAAGTTTGGGTTAAAAGGTATTTTTTGTGGTTCATATCCTTTAAAGAGCTAATTAATATCTGTTTGTGAGGTTTTCTCGATTACATTGTGAGTTTGTCCATTAAATCAAGGTTTTACTGCAAATGGCACCATTGACATCCATTACATAATTATGCAAATTAAGTAAATTGGAACAAGAAATGCAACTTGATAACCATTTAGATTTAGTGGACATCCCTCCCCCGAACAGATCCATTAAATTGAGGTTTTATTTGTAATTTAAATTAAATAGAGTTGATATTATTAGTCCCTGGTCAATTGATTTTCTTATTTGATCACATTAAATGTCAAGGCTTGATAATAACTTTTTGAGAACCCCGAGAACTATCCCATAATCTTGAGAAAAGCCCTGGGTCTCAGATTGTATAACTCTCTTCAAAATAAATATGTCCATAATGAGGCAAATTATTTTCTTTTGCTTCCCCCTGGGCTTGTAGGAACATCTCTCTTTTTTATGAATCAAAGGCTGATTGATTTCTTGACACATTATTTAGCCACATAAACAGAAAGTCATTTTCTCTGGAGAACTTCAAACATTTGAAATGTACAATGGAGACATTTTAAGAACCTGATTCTGCCCTCCATCAACACTTCAAGTTCAGATAGATTCTTCAGTGGATTCTGCCCTCCATCAACACTTCAAGTTCAAATAGATTCTTCAGTGGATTCTGCCCTCCGTTAACATTTCAAGTTCAGATAGATTCTTCAGTTGTCCGTCTTTTGTGCTGGAGTTTTTTTGCTGTCCAATAATATTGGCTGTTAATAATCCAGAAGTTTCCAAGGAAAATGTAATGGTTCCTGTCTGTCTTCAAACTTACAAGCTCATGCCCATAACTGATCTCCCTGACAAACACCTCCTTTCCTAGCCATTTAGTACATTCTAGTGGACAATCAGTTAAATATGAGCCAACAGTGTGCAGTACCAGCCAAAAAAGCCAATGCAACCCTAGGCTGCATTAATAGAGGGATAGAATCAAGATCACATGAAGTTCTAGTACTGCTTTACAAAGCCCTAGTAAGACACACACTTGGAATATTGCATCCAGTTCTGGTCATCACAATACAAATAAAGATGTTAAGATTCTGGAAAGAATGGAGAGAAGAGCAACCAAAATGATTAGGGGGCTGGAGGATAAAACAGACAAAGAACGTTTACAGGAATTGGGCATGTCTAGTCTAATGAAAAGAAAGAATAGGGGTGACATGATAGCACTGTTCCAATATTTGAGGGGCTCCTACAAAGATGGTGGGATCAAACTATTCTCCAAAGCACCAAAAGGCAAGACAAGAAACAATGGTTGGCTACTAGTTAAGGAGAGAAGCAACCTAGAACTAAGGAGAAACTAGTTGGGATGAGAGCAGTAATGAGAGAAATCAAGCAAGGGAATAATTTGCTTTCAGAAGTTGTGGGTGCTCCATCACTGGAGGCTTTCAAAAAGAGACTGGACCACAATTTGTCTGAAAAGGTATAGAGTCTCCTGCTCAGGCAGGGGGTTGGATTAGAAGACCTCCAAGATCCTTTCTAACTCTGTTATTCTATGTTTTATGTTAAAAGCTTGATGTCATTGAAGTGCTGTGTTCCAAGGTAACATCAGCACTTCAAATGATTGGCCTATCCGTCTCCTGTTTTGTGCCATGGAAAACAGCTAAAGCCTTCTCAGGGACTCTTGGAACATCAAAGACACAGATACATTTTTAGAGACAAAGGATGTGAAAGGAAGGACTTGCTTAAACCCCAAGATTACCTACAAATACACGCAGACTACTACGTTTCCATGCATAATTCTTCCATGCATTTTTTGTCCCGCAAGTGGTTCCTGGAAGAATTGGTTCAGTGAAATTGGTTTGGATATAGGAGTTACATTACAATGCATAAAATGACTGTTTAATGATTGACTAATAAGGACAATCTCTTTGTAAATCTGGACTACTATTAAATGTTCACTCTGAAAATACTTCCAGATATTTCCCTTTACAAACTGGTCAACAAGAACATCTAGGCTTCAGATATATTTGGAATGCACTACCTGACTCTGTTGTTACATCCTCTAACCCCCTCTCTTTTAACCTTAAACTATCATTCCTAAAACCTCACTCCATTCCTAAGAGGTCTGTAAGGGGTGTGCATAAGTGCACAATCGTGCCTACCGTCCCTGTCCTATTGTCCCCAATTATTTGTACTTATCTCCTGCATTCATACTCATATTTATTCTTATACCTATTATCTTGTAAGCCAATGACAAATCAAATAAATAAATAAAATTAAAAAAAAATATTTAGCTCCATAGTCTATTTTCATTATCTTTCAAGCAAGTCCCACATTTAAAAACACTATGTTCCCCCAAACATCTAGCCATATACAATGACACCATACAGGAAAGAAGGGAGGAAGGATTTATATTTTAAATGTTTCCTCTTTTAAAAAAAGAAAAGTAGTATATAAATGATCCTTTCCAATGATGCCCTAGTTGTTTTCAGGCAGGGAATCATTTAAAGCCATGGAGTTTTAAGGACTATGATTGTACTCTTATACAGTACAGAAATTGACTTGAAATTGTATTCTGGTAACTTGAAATATATCCATCTAATTGTTATGGAAATGTTCCAAGAAATTGGAAGCCTCCATTCTGTGATTTTCTGGTAGTCTCCTATATAATTCCTAATTTAATCCCTGGTTAGTTTATTTGAGATTATGCAAGATGATCTAAATGCTTGCTTAGGCTATGTAATGTTATCATCTAAGAAGCAGCAAACATCAATGGCTTTCTCCCATCCCTTTGTTCTTGTCTTCTGGCCCATGGATAATGCCATCAGAGGATACATTGGAAAAGGTAGGAAATAGTGAAATGCCATTTTATCTCCCCTGTAGTATGTAAGAGATTCTCAGTCATCCAGGTCATGGTTGTCCCAAAGATGTTTTTTCAGGAGGCAACTGCACTTTTTTTTAGGGGTGTGTGTGAATACTTTTTCTTTTGAAAAAGTATCTCCCCTGTACTTTTCCATTCATCACTCATATTTTGACTGCATCATCGCAATCTCTTTCAATACTGAATGCAGTTTCCAGCCACCAAAAAGTCCTCCTCCTCTTAAATTATAAATTGATTCTGAATGGGTGGAGAGGGACATGAGTTCTTCTCATAGACCTGGATGTTCTTTTACAATGACTGTCATGTGTTATTTTAATCAGTCCAGATGTAAGCATGGGTTGTTCAGCCCCATGGCAGCCTTAAGCAAATTTGTTTTCATCTAGAGATTGTCCAGATTTCTGCAGCCCAGCTCTGGAGGATATTTCTAACAGCAGCTCTTGCCTGATTTGAAAAAGGTCCCCCTAAGTTTGCCTTAAGGAACTCAGCCGTACATCACCAAATGTTTAGAATCTCCTGAACAGGTGTAGTTTAAAGAAAGCAAAAGAAAAATGTGATCCTTTCTTCCTTCCATCCATTGGAAGAATACCCTTTCTTCTTTCCTTCTTTCCTTCCTTCTGTTGGAAGAATACCCTTCCTTCCTTCCTTCCTTCCTTCCTTCCTTCCTTCCTTCCTTCCTTCCTTCCTTCCTTCCTTCCTTCCTTCCTAATTTATGTTGGAATAATACCCTTCCTTCCTTCCTTCCTTCAATTGGAAGAATACCCTTTGTTCCTTCCTTCCTTCCTTCCTTCCTTTTTGTTGGAAGAATACCCTTCCTTCCCCTTCTTTCTTTCCTTCCTTCCTTCCTTCCTTCCTTCCTTCCTTCCTTCCTTCCTTCCTTCCTTCCTTCCTTCCTTCCTTCCTTTGGAAGAATTCCCTTTGTTCCTTCCTTCCTTCCTTCCTTCTCATTTGTCAACATAAATGCAATTAGCTCAAGTATCATCAACTCATTGCTACAATCTGTTCAGAAAACACCTATGAGTGTTAAAAAATATGAATAGGCTGCTCCAAATGAAGCCTGAAACACAAGGGAGTTGATTTCAATGCTGCCCACTGAAAATAAAATTAAAAGAAATGCCCCGGGGGGGTTGGGAAAATCAAGCCAGCAATAAAATTAAGAATCTATGCAGTGAAAGAAGACTGATTATTGCACGTGTATGGAATTTCCCAGCTGTGTAACCAAGTTTTGGAGAACAGCTATGAATTATATGACAAAACAGATTGTTATTATCCTGAAAAATGCATGTAAATAAACTCAGGTTTAACAGACATATTTGATCTTAATTATATAGGAAAATGCATTAATTTCTACATGAAGCTTTCTTTTCGTTAGCACTTTCTCCTTCCTTCCCCCCTGCCCCGACCTCCCCTCTTCCACTTCCTGACACAAATCCAGACATGTCAGGAGGATAATTTTTATTTATTTTTTAAATCAAGATAGTAGCTGCAATGGTGCAAAATAAGAAGAGGAAGGAATATTCTATGCATTTGATACTTTGAGTTACTTATAAAGTAATAAAGGCCGCAAGTGGGGAGGGAATCCAATAAATAAGTAAGCTAAAACTCTGCTTGGTTTTTTGTATATCACATACACTGCATGGACACACACATGCAAACACACACACACACACACACACAACACACACAGAGAGAGAGAGAGAGAGAGAGAGAGAGAGAGAGAGAGAGTTCATTATTTTCCAGATCTTTTGAGTCTACAACTCACAGAATTCTCAGAACAGTTTCTGTGTTCCATTCATTGGTCTAATTGTTTGGTTTGCCGCACAGTCAGCCAGATTTTACATTTTTATCCACCTATCAAGTTCTCCCCAAGGACCTGGGAGAGGCAAATGTGGATGTTTGTCAGTGTTATAGGTACCATTTGGAGGATGTAAGCTGTTCTGAGTAAAACTGCCTTTTGCAATTGACTAATGGTGAATTTGTCAATGCCAATGGTGTTCAACCTGTGCTCCAGTTGTTTCTGGGATTGCACCCAAGGCACCTATTGCTCTTGGCATTATTCCACCTTTATCATTTTTATAAATAACTCAAGGAGGCAAACACATCTAATACTCCTCCTTCCTCTTTTCATCACTATAACAACCCTATGAGGTAGATTGGGCTGAGAGAGAGAGAGAGTTTGGCCCAAAGTCACCCAGATGTCCTTCATACCTAAAGTGGAACTAGAACTCACAGCCTCCTTGTTTCTAGCTTAGTGACTTCACCGTTAATCCAGATTGTGAGGTAGGATGTGTAGAACTGTCTATGGAGATTCTCAGTAATGCAAGTCATGATTGTCCCAAAGATGTTTTTTTCAAAATACTTTCTTGTTTTTTTTGTTTTTTTGGGGGGGAGATGTTTCACTTCACATCCAAGAACCTTCTTCAGTCTGACAATGGCTGAGAAGCAAAACGTCTTTAAGAAAAATCCAGTTGCCCTTTGAAAAAACACATTTAGGGCGATGTGTAGAACTGTTTGACATGGTTCTTTTGGATTGTTTATGTAACAGTATATAATCACTTCACAAATCAGCTATGTTTCCCTATGTGACGTGAAGAAAACTGAAGTTTACTTGGTCACTTTGCAAGTATCAAAATAAGAACAATCCAGATTTTTCAGGCAAGTGTTTTTATTGGGGCGGGGGGAGTTCTCGGTGGGATTTACTTGGGGGCAAAATTTCTCAATCTTCTTATTCTATACAAGGGAAACATCTGAATAATTTCTCCTCAGCTTTCATTGTGGGTTATTTTTACATCTTTGCTACATATTTTACCTGAAAATAGAGGCTGTTTTTCTATCTATCTTGAAAAGCATTAAATGTGGTATTGGCAACTGGCTCAGAAAAGCAGAGATGTCCTACAATGACACAAATATACACGGGAGTTCAGAATGAATGAAAGAAGACTAAGAAAGAATAAAGTTCAGGACCAATAAATAAATAAATAGTTTGATTATCTTCCATCATCCACACATTGATCCTTTGATTCCACTGTTTTTTGTTTGTTTAATTTTGGGCCAAAGTTTAAGTCTCTAAGTTAAATTAACTCCTTCACTTTGTCAACACAGACTTGAAAAATTAAAGGTATTGACTCCTACCACTCGGGTGTTTCAAGTTGTTTGCTGAGAGCTACATATACCCCATGGCCTACAGGCAGTGCAATATATATAAATTGAGAACTACTTACAGTGTGTGTGTGTGTGTGTGTGTGTGTGTGTGTGTGTGTGTGTGTGTGTGTATCCTGTCCTGCCCTACATAAGAGGCACTACAGACAAAATTAGTAAGATACTATACAGACACCACATCAAGACTGCCTTCAAAACAGACAGAAAAATAGCAGCCATCCTCAGAAACCCCAAAGACAAAATTGACCTGGAAAACCAAGGCATATACGAAGTCCCCTGTGCATCATGCCCGGCCACATACATTGGACAGACCAATAGAAGAATAAGCACCCGCCTGGATGAACACAAAAATGCAGTCAAAAAGCTGGAACACACTTCCTCACTAGTCCAACACATGGAAGCCACAGGTCATAGAATCAACTTCAATGGCACCAAAACCCTAGCCACTATAGAAAACCCTAACCACAGAATCATCAGAGAAGCCATAGAGATTGAAAAAGACCAGAAAGCATGAATAGAAGAGATGATTCCACCAGGCTGTCAATCATTTGGAAGCCTGCACTCACAAACAAAAATCTCCACACCACAAGCCAGGCAAACACCTGGGCACAAACAGATCCACCCTGATACTTCCAGCTCAAACACATCCCAACCAGGCACCCAGATGAAACCCAGCTTCCTAACTAATGATAGCCATCCATTTACCCGAAGCCAAGCTGCACTAAAGGCCCCCAATAAAGCAACACAATGCTGCCAGCCAATCAAGATACAAAAAGAGCCAAAAACAGACAGAAGATATTAGAGACACCAATCAAGCAGAACACAGCAAACTCCGAGACCAATAAACACAGACCAAGATTCCCAACCAATCAGGATGAAGAAAAAACCATTCTGGCACAGCAATAGGCTGCCCCAAATTTAAATCTGAAACCACTGTAAAAGTCTGACTCACAGACGGACACAATACAGAAGCCTGATGATGGCAGATGAGATTCTGCTGAAACGTTGCTACAACTTTAAAAGCACCACTACTATGACGTAGGAAAATACCCAACAAAGCTGAAGGCCATACATGTAAGTACCCGCGAAAACTTAAGAATATATATATATATATATATATATATATATATATATATATATATATATATGCATTACTATATATGTTACTAACTTAACAAACTGCAGTGATTCACTTAACAACTGTGGCAAGGAAGGTTGTAAACTGGGGCAAAACTCACTTAACAAATGTTTCACTTAGCAACAGAAATGTTGGGCTCAGTTGTGGTCGTAAGTCAAGGACCACCTGCAATGTAATGACCACCAAGCAAAGCTCGTAATGATAAACAATAGACATCAGGAGAAATTTGGCAACAACACAAAACTGATGATTCCAAGTCACAGATATCTTTCAGTGCACACGTAGCATTTCAAAAATTGGCCCAGAAGGTTTCCAACTTCAGCTAAAATGAGTATTGTATTTGTGGAAATGGCCAGCTGTGGAGAAAAGGGTGAGCTGGAGATTTAATTTGCAGACCTTGGTAATACGTTTAGCTTTCAGTAACAAGTGATTATGAATTGTGGTCCAGCAGAACTCAGGAAGATTGAACTTTTGAAAATAACTAGATAGGGTGTTGCAACTCAGCAGTGTGTCACCTCCCTTCAGCTGTCTTTATCTTTCTTTCTTTTTCTTATGCAGATAGAATCTCACTGCTTAAGGCAAAAGGAGAGGGGAAAGAAAACTGGAACAAAGATGCTTTCAAGAAAAAGGAAAGTAGGAGAAAAGAAAGAGCACTTATTGATAGGGATTTGTGTCTACCCGAAAAGCAAATACAGACAAAAAGAGCCTCTAGAAACATCTTAAAGAGCTGCTTGATCAAAATCAACTTTTTTTTTCAAGATATAGAAGATAAAGTGTAAAGTTTTTTTGTGCCTGTAGCAGTTTCTTGTTCGCGGTGCTCTTGAAGAGAAGAGACGGAGGAAAACAAACTTGAAAGGGTAAAAGTCACTCAGAGAAACAATGTGAAATCTTCTTAGCTTTTCCTCGATTCTGCATTTTCTACTGGTCAGGGCCAATCTGAAGTCAATTTAATGAATGCCGAAAGTAAAATGACTGCACTAGAGACATCCAAGAAGGGATGGGTTTTATTCTGATACTGTAGTTGAAACCAGCTTGCAATATGGGTATTGGTTTATGGGGTTGATCAGAGCAAACACATATACCCACTCAAGCCTAAGCATTCCAATGGTTGACCCTACATGAGACTTACAATCACTAGTGTTAGACACTTCTCAAAATAGTTCCTCTTCTCTGCACACACAAGCTACAATATCGAGAAGAGGGTTCTAGCCACTCTCTTGTCTAGCCAAGAGTGCAAGCCACCTGTGCACTCTCTTCTCCCTTATTGCCCAATGTTCACCATGTGGTTTTAAGTTGATGGAGAACCAGTGTGACATGATGGTTAATATGTCAGACCAGGACTTGGGAGATGCACATTCAAATCTACCTTCACTCCTAGAGTTTCACTTGATGATTTGAGGCCATTCATTCCCTTTAAGCTCACTCAATGTCACCAGATGTTGTCACAGGAATACATTAAAGGAAATTTCCATGTGAATTGTCTTTTGCACTTGCAGTAGAATAGAATACTTTGTGGGCCAAGCGTTATTGGACACACAAGGAATTTGTCTTAAATTCCTTGTGCAAACCTTGTGCAGTTAAATCCCTTGTGCAATTTGTCTCCTACCTTAAATAAAGGCAGGAGATAAATCTAACACATTAAGAATGAAATCAAAGTGCATTTTCTCAGCGAGCGTACCAAATAAATGGTCTGTTTGCAAAGAGTTCTTTCCTGTTTCATAATGTTGATTGAATTCCGATTGGCTGAATTTTGAACTTTCTGCATCCAATACAAGCATGATAATCTAAGATTCAGTTGGACATGAAAAGACCCTAGTCAGAAACTGTTTGAGAATGCGTGTTAATAAGGATGTGTAGATGTATGTATGATGTTATGATACACACATACATCTGTCTGAATCTGTATGATTCAGAATCCTCATATGATTCTTTACTTCAATTTCTGAGATTGTGTTGCTAAAATTTAGTGACAAATTGCTGAGAAACAACATTGCATGTTGATGATTTTGCTGACAAATCGAGAAAAAAAGGGAGAAGCTCGGGGGAAGAAGGAAACAAAAGGAGGAAAATGAAATCCAAAATTCTAGTTCTGACCAGTGGTGGGATTCAGCCAGTTCACACCAGTTCGGGAGAAACGGTTGTTAACTTTCTGAGCAGTTTGGTGAACTGGTTGTTGGAAGAAATCATTAGGGCAGAGAACCAGTTATTAAATTATTTGAATCCCATCACTGGTTCTGACTCCTTTGTTGGCACCCTTATGCCCCTGTCATGTAGTTTCCTGGGCATAAAAGAATGTGGATTCTTTTTTAGACAATATTGAGCCAAATATTCCAATGTTCTGAACCAGTTTCCTGGTACATACCTCCAGGGTTGTGGACTTCAGTTCCCCAACCTGTACAATTATTGCTGAGAATTATAGACACTTGAAGTCTACTCATCTGGTGGAGGCCCTAATTAGGAAAAACTGGCCTGACCACCTTCTCTTAAAAGTGCAGGTAACCCACCTGTCTTTCAATGGGCTACCTGAAGTTCAGCAGCTTCTCATGTAGGAGAATTTCAGAAAGAACTTGCAGCCTCTGACAATTCTCAACCTTGGGGGGGAAACATAACATGAGATAAATGGAAAATAAGGACATAAAACTATTTTTCTATTTCCGATTTTTGTGTTAGCTTCAGACTTCCCTTCCATGGGTGCCATACAATCCCCAGCACTCCACTAGTCCTTTCAGCTACCCAAGATCAACTGACTGAAATTTGTATAAAATGGATGAAACTCACTAGTATGATTTTTTTATTTCATTCAGAAATAAAGCTCCAAACTGTTTCCAGTCTTAGCTTCCCAACCCAATGCCTAATGCTACACCCACCATCCAAATTTGACCAAAGCTGTTAGAAGCATTTAAATATGCAAAGTTACAGAATAACAGAATTACAGAGTTGGAAGGGATCTTGGAGGTCTTCTAGTCCAACCCCTTTCTCAAGCAGGAAATCCTATTTCCGTTTGGACAAATGGTAGTCCAGTCTCTTCTTAAAAACCTCCAGTGTTGGAGCACCTACAACTACTGGAGGTAAGTCATTCCACTGATTAATTGTTCTCACTGTCCTTTTCATTAAACTAGACATACTCAATTCCTGCAACTGTTCCTCATACATTTTAGTCTTCAGTTTCCTAATCATCTGTGCTGCTACCCTACAGAAGTTGAGTGAAAATGGCCTGAAAAATGCCCCCAAAACGTCCTGAAAATGCCCCCAAAACGGCCTGTCTTTTGGGCATTTTGGGCCATTTTCGGGGCCATTTTTTGACTGTTTTTCAGGCCATTTTGGGGTACATTTTCAGACCCTTTTGGGGCCCAAAATGGCCTGAAAATAGCCCCCAAACGACCCAGAAAATGCCCCCAAAATGGCCTGAAAATGGCCCCAAAACAGCCTGAAAACAGCCAAAAAAACTGGCCAAAAAACTGGCAGTGGTGGGGTCAGCCAGTGGTCGGATTAGCCACAACCAGCTGAATCCTACTTCTGCCTTTGAGGTGAGTGGCTGGGAGGCGGGGCTGGGTGTGATGAGTGACATCACCCACCCAGTCACATGACCAACAGGCCACGCCTACCCAGCCAGAGAACCGGTTGTTAAAAAATTTGCAGCCTCCCCACTGTTCCCCACAGGTCAAAGGACGGAGCTGCAGCCTCTAAAGTTGTCCATTCTTTTCAAATCAGTGCAACTGTTCGCTGGTTCAGTGGCTACTGTTGTACAAACACAACAGGACAAGGATTTTAAAAAAATACCTTTCACTTCAGAATAACCTTATTTTGCTCCATCATCTCCCCCACCACAACACACCCACAATCATCTCAAGCTCCTTTCCTTTTCATTTTGTGCTTCATCTGCTTCTTAATCCCTGACTATCATAATTTTTAGCTTGGACCTTGATCTGTTCCACACCAGGTTATTATTGTTAAGCAAAGACTCGGTAGCTGTGCGCTTTCTGCCAAAGTGAGAAATGCTTTGTGGATTATATTACCTCTATAGATCATATTTAGTTGGCTGGCTGAAAAGGCAGCAGGTGCTTACCCTCCCGTTTCTTGCATTGCATGGGATTTACACGCATAACTCCCATCAAATGCTCTATTAAACGGCTGTCGGAAAATGTATAAAAGTTGCATTTCTCTGCTTCTTTACAACACTGGGATGCTTTCAATCATTTAGGATTCTTTTGGTTTTTATATTTGGGATTTTTGAAAACCCCTGTGATGACCCAGGGTGGGATACAAAAGCAACAAAGTCACACAAACGGGTGAAGTCCCTTTAATTCCTTCAACTTGGCTTCAAAGGTCCAATTATCATTGTCTGGAGGGGAAAAAAACCTCCCCTACAAACAGTTGCGAAAAGGAAGAAATGCCATTCAAACTCAAAATACATATACATTATAAATAGAAAAAAACAACACAAACCACACTGAAGCAGAGACAAGGCAGGATAAGGGCTTGAAGACATCCACAGATATCGAAATGCACACATTGGGAAGGATGCCAGACTCAGATAAGAACTGCAAGACTAGAATTATTTCACACTTTGCTTCCAGCACTGGGCCATGTGCAGTTTGTCCTTTTAAACAGTCCTCACAGCTGCAGCCCATGAAGGGGATCAGGGCCCCTTCCTCCCCCATAGACCACACCATTCATGTTTCTCCCTCATCCACTCCTCCCTGCATGCCCTAGGATGAAGAGGGGTGGGCCTGGGTCTTCCTCTGAATGCTCAGCTGGCCTGTGCCCTTCCCCAGTTTCCTCCACAACCTCCGGAGCCATACTCCCACTCCCTGTCGGCTGTTCCTCCTCTCCCTCAGAGTCAGACTCCAACAGGGGCATGACAACCCCTTTATAATTAAGTGGGTACCACATTAGCGCATTGTCAGGATTAAAGAAAGCAGTATTAGCCACATGACAATGGTTCTTCTAACCTTCACCATAGACCACATCAGAATTCTGGATTGCATTTAGAAGGGAAGACAATTAACCAGAGATGATGACTCCCTGTGTGAATTCATTTCTATATCAACGAAGTTTTTGTTCCTACAGATATGGTAAGCCATGGGCTAAAAAAGGAGATTTGCAATGGTACATTGATCCTTGTGAGAGGAATGCAGATTCCTACCGCCATCTGTCCTATCTTCACTTATATAAGAGAACTCTCAATAAAGACAAATGCCTGTATGGGAGCTGATAACCAGGGCAATTTGTCAGCAGACAGCCAGGAGAGTTTCCCTATTTTCTCCTCTTTTACCATTCCTCACACTGACGTCTATTGGCTTTGATCTTCCTTTAATGGGAGAGCTCTTTAAATGGAATTAAGTAAAGGTATTAATTTTCCTCCTAGTCCAGGATTAATTCGCTTTACACTTTAAAGTCACTGAAGAGGAAGTTGAACTCTTTCTCAAAACAGACCAAAAGATTGATTTTAAAATTTAACAAGGGTGCTCTCCGCTTTTGGTCATTGCTGAGACAAAGCCAGTATGGAGGGCAATTGAGTGGGAGGGACCTGAGAGAATGATTCAACCTATAAGGAATAGACATTCTACTCTATTCTGTTCTGTTCTGTTTTGTTCTGTTTTATTCCATTCGATTCCACTCCACTCCACTCCACTCCACTCCATTCCATTCCATTCCATTCCATTCCATTCCGTTCCGTTCTGTTCTGTTCTGTTCTGTTCTGTTCTGTTCTGTTCTGTTCTGTTCTGTTTTATTCCATTCGATTCCACTCCACTCCACTCCACTCCATTCTCTATTCTATTCTGTTTTGTTCTGTTCTGTTCTGTTCTGTTCTGTTTTATTCCATTCGATTCCACTCCACTCCACTATCTATTCTATTCTATTCTATTCTATTCTATTCTATTCTATTCTATTCTATTCTATTCTATTCTATTCTATTCTATTCTATACTACTCTGTTCTGTTCTGTTTTATTCCATGAAGTTCTCCATTGCCTTCTACTTAGCAAAAAGTTTCTCTCTTACGGCAGGCTAACAAGTCTGTCTGTCAGGGAGATGAATAGTTGTCTGCCACATCTATTCATCTCCACCCCCTGCCTTTTATCCCCAGAGTTAGGGTGGGGCTTTTCTAGCAGCCGTGGCTCTTCCGTCCCAAAGATCAGCCCACAGATTTCCACTGCTCTCCTCTCCTCTGCCTTCTGTGCATCTGAGCATCAGGCACTGGACCCAGCTGTTCCTCCGCTTCCTCATCAGCCACCTCCAGACCTGGGGGCTGTTGACTCTCCATCTGAGGGCTGATAGACAGCCCAGGCTCTGCCTCTGTCTCTTTTTCTGCCAGCTTCCTTTCCTCTTCCCCCTCAGAGCTCTCAGGTTGCTTTCGTGCTGACCCTGACTCCCACACAAATTCAAAAATTTTTATTACTGCTTCTGTGGGTGTGGCATGATGTGGCTTGGTGGGCATGGCAAGAGAAGGATACTGTAAAATCCCCATTCCCTCCCCACTCAAAGGGGAAGGATACTGTAAAATCCCCATTCCCTCCCCACCCCACTAACCTGCTTTCCAGCTCCATTCTCATGTGCAGGGCAACAAAAGAAGACCCAGCCAATCAGCTGGGACTTGGGAGGCAGAGAATAGATGGGGGCGAGGCCAGTCAGAGGTGGTATTCCAAACTACTCAAAATTTCCACTACCGGTTCTCCAGAATTGGTCAGAACCTGCTGAATGCCACCTCTGCTCCCACGCCTCCTCCTCATCTGATTTGGCTGTTGGAGGGGCCCTCAGCCAACAGGCCACAACAACACCTCTACAAAAGGTTCTATCTATAGATTCCAGAATGACCATCAGAATTCACTTTCTAGGCCTCATTTGCATTCTGCAACTTTCCCAACGCAGGTCTTGCTGTGAGGTGAGCAAAAACGTGCACTCTGCTACTGAGAAAAAGAGAGAATTCACTGCAGGGGCACACACATATTAATCACTACAGGGCCCCAGAAAGAAGAACAATGCAAAGTGAAGCCCATTATTAGGGGTAGCATATGATGAGGCATTTTTTGTGATCCTTAATTCCTCTAATCTATCAAAGCAGCTTTGTACCTTTTCTGCAGTATGAGTCATCCCTGGAGCTAACATAAGTAAGATGATTGCTCCCCACCCCACATAGCACATGGTTCTAAGGATATGCTAGTTGCTTTCCAAAGTCCTCCTGTTCGTGGATAGAAATGGGTGCATGAAGGTTAACTGGTGAGAATCAGAAGAGGATTGGTAGACATTCACTGCTTACCTGATAAACCAAACTATCTGCCAGGAGCAACCTTGGAACTCCTCTAAGTGAGGTGTTGGAAGAAATATCCATCTGGTTCAGTTCCAAGCCGGGAGAAAGACACTGAAAACATGGAGGGTGATCGGAAAGATGGTTTAATGGTGAAGCAGAACCATCAAGCACATGGTTCTGGGCAGCTGAACACAAGGAGTCGAGAGTGAGGGTATTTATACTTTTTCTTGGGCTTTGTACTTGAACCTCCTGTTCCTGTGCAAGAACATGTGTTCTATTGGCTGTTGTAGAGATCATAGCTGGCTCTGTAGGTTGTCTCAGCTCTTAGGTTTGGCTGAAGTTTGGACTTTTGGGGGCTTGTTGGGCAATTCCCATCATGGCTGAGGGCTAATCCTACTTTGTTGGCTTTTGGGTGAGGTTATTTGCTTATGAATAGAGCTAGCTATATCTCAATCTCTTAAGTGCTGACATCTGCTGGGTGCTATTAAGAAAGGCTGCTTTCCAAGAGCATGTTTCTCCATTTCTCCCTTTAGGGAAATATAATATTCTGCCTTTTTAAATATTTCTCCAAATATTTCAATTTTTGGGGAGAGTGATGGGTGCTAACTTTCTACAGGGGGATGTTGAATATTATTTTATTTTTGCAAGTACTGCTTTCTGCTATGTTGCAGTATAGTTAATGTTCATAGTCAGCCTCACCAGGTATGTATCAGGATCTGTGCTACTGGGAAGGGGACACCGATGACTTCCAACAAAATTGATCTTCTCACTGTTGCTTTTCTCTCACTTGCCAGCTTCCAAGTGGACAGTGTTGGAGAGCTTGCCTTCTAATGGGTAATGCAGAAGACAGTTTCCATTGGTGGTGTAAAAAAAAAGAGTTATACCACATCATATTGTAGTCTCAGGGTTTGTTTGTTTTCCCCATTCAGTTGTGCCCAGTTCTCCAAGACTGCTTCTTCTTATCTTGAGAGACCAGTTGAAGGAGTGGGAATAGGGCCATCCCATCTTAATTTTTGCTACCGGTTTGGGTGAACCAGGCCAAACCGGTAGCATTTCACCACTGCTCCAGACATACCTTTGCTTAGCTATCCACCTGAGATTTGACACAAATATTTTTTTAAAGTGGCTACTTTCACACACACACACACACATTAAAAGAACACAAAAATCCACCAAAGTAAATGTCATGGTCACTTCTTTCTTCTAGGATTGGCATTTCATCAAAGTCTAGTGTGACCCTCAAGCTGACAATACTTAACCATCTCTGGCCTACTGATTTGTGGCTTGTTCTATCAAACTCTCATTTACTGACCTGTCCTGACTTCTCCTGAAAATAATTAACAGAATCACAGCCAATTTGTTTCTCAAAATAAGAGCAGAGCTTTCAGATCTTGCTCCAAATCCAGACCTTATCAGCTATTTGGGATTTCTACTGGAATGGACTATATTTGGAGCACTAGATTAAAGCTCTGAATTAATTAATTAATTAAGCTCTGAATTAATTAATTCCACCTTAATATTTTCTTCTTATATATATTTTCTTTCTTTTTAGATAAATTGTATTGTTCTTTTGCATTTAAAAAGAAAAATTATTCTTAACATTAACAGCACTGTAGCATCATTATTATACATATCCATCTCTTGTGCATATTTACATCAATATACAATATTATATGATTATATACATTTGTCTATAGTTTTCTTATCTTAACTTTCTTTATTTCCTAATTTTCTATTTTCCAGCCAATTATATCACATATCCCAAATTTCATGATATTCAGACTTTTCTTGGTCTTTTAATTTTAGGGTCATTTCAACACAGTCCAAGATTTTTTGTATTGCCAACTCATCAGGGGGTCTTCTTATATATATTTTCACTGGCATGGTTCCAATGTCTTTACCCTTTACAGAATTTTACTGCAATATTTCAGAAACAGCAAACCACAATTTACTTTAGATTAAGACAAATAGAAGAGGTAGCTCTGTTAAGGAATTGTGCCATTTCTTGTAGCATCTTTTATCTGGTTTTCTTTTCTTGACACCCTCAAAATTTGGTCTACAAGTTGTATGAAGCAAACAATTTTGTGTGCTGTTGATCCTTCTTAACTTCTCCTCCCCTCTCTTTGTTTTTTCTGTGATGGCAAAACCAGAAGCTTTAATTGTTCAGTTCTGAATATTTCTGAATTGTGCCTAGAATGATTTCAATGCTACCCCTAGGGTCACACCTCATCTAAATTCAGGCCACTATGAATTTGGCACATTAACTTCTGTTAAGTAAAGAAGATTTACTTAATGTCAAGATTTCCAACTGAAAATGCTTGTGTTATCATGAGTATAATTGTCTCTTTATTGCCATAGACATCTGGAATCCATTTTTAAAAGACAAGTAAGAATAGTTTATTCCTTCCCTTAAAGCAATGAAGCAAAATATTTCTCCGTTCTGATTTTTAATTAACTGTATAGTTATATCTGAAGTAAACTTATGCATATTGGTGCATTCCAGTTTGGAAATAAAAGCCTCAAAACAAAATGGAATGACTTGATATGCTTTATATGCCACTCCATTTTTTTTTCTTTTAATATTCTAAAAAAAACAAGATGAAAAAATCCTAATTTCTCATACACCTCACTCCAAACAACCATAATCAGCATCGTGCCATGAAGCAGGGATTTGTTTTACATGACAGAAAAGGTAAGAGGGTAGGGTTTATTTTTTGTGTGTTTCATATCTAATGATACTTAGATGGTATAAGTCCAGCTTCTTAACCGCATGGCCACCTGGCTCTAATAACATGATAACATAGCTGGGTGGCTGAGAGGTTAAGACACTGGGCTTGTTGACTTGAAGCTTGGCATTTTGAGATCAAGAACTCCATGTGTGTATACCGGTGGTGGTTAACTTTTTCAGCACTGAGTGCCGAAATGGGAGCACGCATGCGTGCGCCAAAAATCACAAGAGCAGCTGCCAGAAAGTGCAGGTGTGCAGGCCGTCTGGTCTTCTAGTTTCTAACACACATGCACATGTGAAGACCAGCTGGCTGGCACACACATGCGCATTAGAGACCAGTTGACCAGCTGGTTTTTGCGCATGCATGCATGCATGTTAGAAACGGGAAGACCAGGTGGCTGGAGCACATGTGCGTGCCGGGAGCTGCTCTTCTGGTTTCCGGTGCTCCTGCATGCATGAAGACCAGCTGGCTGGCGCTCATATGTGCACCAGAACCCAAAAGAGCAACAGGCAATGGTTGAGGTGCCCAGAGAGTTGGCTCTCACCACGTGGCATAGGTTCACCATCATGGGTATATACTATTGTTGTTCTCTGGCCCCATCTGGTGGCCATGGCCAAATACTACTGTGTATTGTTTGGACCCAGCCCATTAAGGATCATCTACTCATAAACCTTCACTCCCAAAACAAGTGCATCCTGGGAAGCCAGACTCCATTTCCTTTTCCATTCGGAAGGAAATAGAAGCACCAGGAAGAATCCAGCCTAATCCGTGGCACATGTTCACCTGAGGACAAAAATCCACATCCCATACACACAGCATTGCTGGTGAGATTTAGATTTATCTGTATTTGTTCATTGTTATGCTCAGCTGCAACTCAACACTGCTTATCTTGCATTTGGGTTCTTATTGTATGTATTTCTATTTTTCCCCAGTTTCATCCATTCTGTTCCTTTAATAAAGCATCCAGATCTACGCACACATCCTGTTTTATTGGAGGATAGGTGGGTTTAGCTGCAATGTCAAGCTGCACAAAGAGTTACGTGTAGTGAGGACAGAACGGAAGGAAAAAGACACTGGAAGTTGCTTGGAAAGATGGTTTAATGATGAACAGGATCACATGTCTTGAAGCTCTTGGGTGAAGAAAAGGGAAGAGTTGCTGAAAGTCCTTGGGTTTTATACCCTCTCCGACTTTGAACTTCCTGGGGCACAGATAATCCTGATTGGTTGCTGTCAGAGGTCATAGATAGCTTTGTAGGTTGTCTGTGTGCTAAGTTTGGTTGAAACTTGGTGGGTGGTGCAATGAAGGGCAATCAAATGGCTCTGCCTGAAGGAGGTAGATCTTTGTTATGTAGAATAGACTGGCCCAGGCCTTAATGGCCTATTAACAAAGGTGGGGGGGTGATTGTTTCTGCCTTTCTGAGTTTCTACTTTTCTTTTAGGGGAAATATTCTGCCTTTTTAGTATATCCTAAAATATTTCATTTTTCTAGGAGAGGGGTAGGTTTTAACTTCCAACACTAGTTTTCTGTAAAAATAAAAGGCAGGGGTCAGGGAAAATGCTTTCAGACTTGCCAGATGCTGTTACTATAACATTATTAAAAAGGTAATATAAGTACTCGTGGTTTGGCTTTCCTGTCTGGACTACCTTGCTGGGCTGACACTCTGGTTCTATACAAAAAGTAAAGTTTTTGCCTCATCAGATACCCCAGAATATGTGGGTCTCTGGGTGAACTCAACGTCTGATCAACATCTAACTTTCCTACAATTCCTCCATGTGCCAGAATGCTTTGGGCCTTCAATAGAACTTCAAAGGGTCTCTCCAAGCCCATCCCGTAATCTTAAGAGTGAGGGATCCTGAACAGAGAAAAGGACCAAAGGAAACTCCACGTAAATTGGCCAGGAAAAAGAAAATACAGACATAAAAAATTAACTAGTATAGCCAGTCCTCTGTTTGAAATGCATGCATTCCCCCCCCCACTCTCCCGCCTCCTCACCGCCCCAATGTACATCCCAGAATTCTTTACAGTGGTTAGGTATTCTTATGGCAGAAACACAGACATTTTTCAGCAGATAAGACCAAAGGAGGAGATTTCCCTGAAGGTGGAACATTTGAAAACTACCGTCATTCTTTAATCAAACACATGCTCAGAGATAAATGGATTGTAAGACTGATTTTATCAGTCGCAGGAAGATATGTTAGACAGCTAGCTGGGAGACACAATTATACCCTATCTAGCAAATGTATCCAGCCTATTAATTTTATTAATAGCTTCCAGAGTTCAAGGAAACAATGAGTCCTGCAAATCACGGAAATACTAGAAGGAGCATGATGCCAAGGACCTGCTAAAAATAAAAGAAAGTAACCGTGGTCCAAGCTTCTGTTTATTTACTAAGAAGGAAGTCTTATTATTTGCACTGACAATTGCAGCTTAAAGCTTGTGGAAGAAAATAATGCCTGGCCTAGTCACAGCATATCGTTCACTTCTTCTGGAGGGCTTTAACAAGGGAGTCTCCAAGAAATCAAACTTCTGCTGTTAGCAGAAGAATCTTTGCCAATTTGTTTTCCTCTCTCCCCATCTAATAGTGGGTATAAATTTATCCAATGATACCAGTTTGGAGAGCACTTCAAAATAACAGATAACAGATAATCAGAGTTGGAAGGGACCTTGTAGGTCATCTAGTCCAACCCCCCGCCCAAGCGGGTGACCCTACACCATTTCTGACAAATGGCAGTCCAATCTCTTCTTGAAAGTCTCAAGTGATGGTGCTCCCACAACTTCCGAGGGCAACTTCTGTTCCATTGGTTGATTGTTCTCACTGTCGGAAAGTTTCTCCTTATTTCCAGGTTAAATCTCTCCTTGTTCAGTTTCCACCCATTTTTCCTTGTCTGGCCTTCAGGTACCTTGGAAAATAGCTTGACCCCCTCCTCTTTGTGGCAGCCCCTCAAATATTGGAAGACTGCTATCATGTCTCCCCTGGTCCTTCTCTTTACTAGACTAGCCATGCACAGTTCCTGCAACCGTTATTCATATGTTTTAGCTTCCAGTCCCCTAATCATCCTGGTTGCTCTTCTCTGCACTTTTTCTAGAGTCTCAACATCTTTTTTATAATGTGGTGACCAAAACTGGATGCAGTACTCTAGGTGTGGTCTTACTAAGGCTTTATAGAGTGGTATTAGTACCTCACTTGATCTTGATTGAATCCCTCTGTTAATGCAATTTAGGATTACATTAGCTTTTTTGGCTGCTGCTGCACACTGCTGGCCCACATTTAGCTGGTTGTCCACTAATGTTCCAAGATCCCTCTCACAGTTACTCTCACAGTTATCCCTCTAGATACGAAAGTAGCTAGCAAGACTTTAGACCTTCAGTTCTTCCCAGCTTTCTCCTTGGCTAACTATCTCATTCGTTGCCTTATTTAATTAATTTCCAAAATTAGGGGACAAAAATAGCCTCAGAGTTTGATAAGGGTATCAAAATATTTTCAATGCCAATGTCTGATGGTAAGAGTGGAATTTCATTCCACTTTTATCAGTAACATTTCAATTATCCGTGTTGTGCCTGAGTTTGTTATCATCCCAGAAGCCATAGTATCAGAGGTGGGTATTCAGCAGGTTCTGATCCGTTCTGGAGAACCGGTAGCAGAAATTTTGAGTAGTTCATAGAACCAATGGTAACCTTCCCCCAGGAGTGGGGACGAAATGGAGATTTTACAGTATCCTTTCCCTGGAGTGAGATGGGAATGGAGATTTTACAGTATCCTTCCTCTGCCACACGCACCAAGCCACAGCCACAGAACCAGTAGTAAAAACATTTGAATCCTACCACTGCATAATATCTCCCAAAAATTTCCTGGAGACAGCAGCATAAAACTGCAAACCTATAATCCATAAATTCCATAATCCACATCGAAGATTTTGAAGGTGCCTAACACATGGCATGACATGCCCAACACAAAATGAGTTGGTACTTGGATGAATACTGGGCAGTAGGATGATAAGGCAGACAACATCTCCTATCAGAGGTTTGTCTTCATTTTCTAGAGGAGAAAATGAAAATAGGTGATATGATGGAGCATCAAGTCTTTCTTCTGTTGCATATGAACTTACGTTGCTGGCCAAAGTCAACTGGATTGAGATGGATGGCTGTAGAAACTGAATAACAAACTGACTAAATAAATAAAATTCTAACTGACCGTTGATCCAGTTCTGACTTAAAACAAATATCAATTTACATAAGGCTTTCCAGGACAAAACCTTACCAAATATGGGGAGTGCCTATTGTATGGAGTAAACCCCATTAATCTCAATGAATTGTATTTCTGTAGAAACTTGTACTGACACGCCTTGGTTGATACTTGGATGAGAATGGAACCAAGAAACTATAGACCAATCAACTTGACATCGATACCTGCACAAATCCTGGAAAAAATAATCAAGCAGCAGATCTCTGAACACCTAGAAATGAACAAAACGATCACTAGAATATGTTTGTTAGAACCAGATCATGCTCAACGAACCCAATTAGCAATAGCAATAGCACTTAGACTTATATACCGCTTCACAGTGCTTTACAGCTCACTCTAAGCGGTTTACAGAGTCAGCCTATAACCCCCAACAATTTGGGTCCTCATTTTACCCACCTCGGAAGGATGGAAGGCTGAGTCAAGCTTGAGTCTGATGAGATTCGATCTGCCAAATTGCAGGCAGCCGGCAGTCAGCAGAATTAGCTTACAGTACTGCACTCTAACCATTGCGTCACCGAGACTCCTTGTTGTCTTCTTTGATGAAGTGATTACCATATATACTCGAGTATAAGTCGACCTGAATATAAGCCGAGGCACCTAATTTTACACAAAAACTGGGAAAACTTATTGACTCGAGTATAAGCCGAGGGTGGGAAATGCAGCAGCTACTGGTAAATTTCAAAAATAAAAATAATTAATTTGGGAAACGATCTCACTATCATGAAAGGTTTAATTGATTCACTAACCCAAAAGAAGAAGATGATGATGACAGCGGAGGCAGGAGTCACTCTCTTCCCCTCCCTCGGAGGCCCCCTGAGTCAGGAGTCACTACCGCCGGCGCGCCCCAGTCCCGCGTCGCCTCGGGAAGGAAGGCAAAAGGAAGAGCCGCGGCAGCGCTTTGCAACAGCAGCAGCGGCACCGGAGGCTCAGGCTCAGCGGCTCCTGGTTTTGCCCCACCCTTCCCAAGGGAACGCGGGACCGGAGCCGCACTGGCGGCAGCAACTCCCGACGGGCTGGGGCTCAGCCGGACACCTGAGTGGAGATGTAGGGAGAAGGCAAAAGCGACGGAAGATCCTTCAGGGAAACTGAGGGGAGACTCACCTTGGTCCAGATGAGCCCCCTTCCCCACCCTAAGGAAGCAGAGGCAGCCAGCAAGGGCAGGCAAGCCCCACTTCATAGACTCCGTCCGTCCTCGCTCCCACCCAAAGCCACGAAGTCCCCAATCGCACAGCCCAGAATCGCCTCCCCTCAGGGGGCAGCAACGACGGCTGGTTTTTCCCGAGACAAGAAGCTCCGCCGTGCAATGAAAGCGCCCTGGCTCTAGGCTCGCGGGCTCAGAAAACAACGCGAGCCGAGGTCGCTTCGCTCCGCTTGGCTTCTCCAACATCCGGCACCGCCCTGTTCTATGTGCCGGGCCGGCAAGTCGAGCAGCCAGCGCGTGGAGCAGGATGGCGCCGGACATCGTTAACTGCCTCTTTCATAGCACGGGAGGCCTCCCGGCTGGCCAGCTGCTCTCCTCCTTCTCTGCCTGTTTGTTCTGTGTGACCGAGGAGGAGGAGGCTGGCCGGCTGGTTGGGGGAGGCTTTCTGCGCCGAGGAGGTGGCTGCTGGTGTCTGGCTTTGCTCCGCTCTCCGATGGTCTGGCGCGGCCCTATTCTTTACTTGGGCAGCCGGGCGCCTGCATCGGCGCCACGGCGGCAACAGGCAGTTCCGCCCGGGCTCCGCTCAGGTGTCCGGCTGGGGCTGTTGGGAGTTGCTGCCACCGTGCGGCCCCAGTCCCGCGTCGCCTCGGGAAGGGAAAGGCAAAAAGCAGGGACTGGGGCTGCACCGGCGACAGCAACTCCCAACAGCCCCAGCTGGGAAGGGAAAGGCAAAAAGCGCTTGCCTTTCCCTTCCCGAGGCGACGCGGACTGGGGCCGCACCGGCGGCAGCAACTCCCAACAGCCCCAGCCGGACACCTGAGCGGGCCCGGCGGAACTGTCTGTTGCCGCCGTGGGCGCCGTTGTGCCCGGCTGCCCAAGCTAAAGAACAGGGCCACACCGGACCATCGGAGAAGCGAGCAAAGCCAGACACCAGCAGCCGCTCCTCGGCGCAGAAAGCCTCCCCAACCAGCCGCCAGCCTCCTCCTCCTCGGTCACACAGAACAAACAGGCAGAGAAGGAGGAGAGCAGCTGGCCAGCCGGGAGGCCTCCTGCTATGAAAGAGGCAGCCAACGATGTCCGGCGCCGTCCTGCTCCACGCGCTGGCTGCTCGGACTTGCCGGGCCCGGCACATAGAACAGGGCGGTGCCGGATGTTGGAGAAGCCAAGCGGAGCCGAAGCGTCCTCGGCTCGCGTTGTTTTCTGAGCCCGCGAGCCCAGAGCCAGGGCATTTTCATTGCACGGCGGAGCTTCTTGTCTCGGGAAAACCGGCCGTCGTTGCTGCCCCCTGAGGGAGGGCGATTCTGGGCTGCGCGATTGGGGACTTCGTGGCTTTGGGTGGGAGCGAGGACGGACGGAGTCTATGAAGTGGGGCTTGCCTGCCCTTGCTGGCTGCCTCTGCTTCCTTAGGGCGGGAAGGGGCTCATCTGGACCAAGGGTGAGTCTCCCCTCAGGTTCCCTGAAGGATCTTCTGTCGCTTTTGCCTTCTCCCTACATCTTCCCTCTGTTAAAATCCCCCCACACACACACACACTTATTTTCGGGCGCATAGATTTCGTGTCTGAGCATTCTCACATGACGGTGGGTCTTCCCCCTAAAAACAGTTAAAAAGAAAAATATATCCTCATGCAAGAACTTTTCTGCTTCCGATTACCCCCATGCTGAAAAGTTGCAAAGGAAACACGGAAGCAGGGAAGCGCCTGCCCAGCTCCGGAGCTCCACACCTTTTTTTTTTTTCAGAGGGGAATCTGACTCGAGTATAAGTCGAGGGGGATTTTTTCAGCACAAAAAATGGGCTGAAAAACTCGGCTTATACTTGAGTATATACGGTATATTAGTTGATCAGGGAAATGCTGTACATATAGTTTACTTGACTTCAGTAGGGCACCTGGCACAGTAAACCATAGCCTACTTCTTGATAAGATAGAACAATGTGGAATAGGCAGTACCACCATTAGGTGGATTCACAGCAGTAATGGGATTCAATTTTTTTTTGCTACCGGTTCTGTAAGCATGGCTTAGTGGGCATGGTAGGGGAATGATACTGTAAAATCTCCAGTCAGAGGTGGTATTTGCCGGTTCTCTGAACTAACCAACTAACTACTAACCAACTAACCAACGTGCCTACCGTCCCTGTCCTATTATTTCTTTTATATATTTTTTAATTTTTCTTATATGTATCCGTGTATTCATAACTATGTTTTTACTTATACCTATTATCTTATAAGCAATTGACAAATAAAATAAATAAATAAAATAAAATAAATAAACTAGTCAAAATTTCTGCTACTGGTTCTCCAGAACTGGCCAGAACCTGTTGAATACCACCTCTGATTCACAGTATGTAGTTCTCAATGGAACTACATCTACATGGAGGGAAGCATGCAGTGGAGTACCTCAATGTTCTGTCTTGGGCCCGGTACTCATCAACATCTTCATAAATGATCCAGATGAGGGAATAGACATCAAGTTAGGGCGGAATTGCTAACACTTTGGAAGATAGATTCAAGCTTCAGAAGAATCTTGACAGATTTGACTATTGGGCCCTATCCACAAGATGCAGTTCAGTGGTGAAAAAAGTATGGTCCTGCACTTAGGCAGGAAAAACCAAATGCATAGGCATAGAATAGGAGGCACCTAGCTCAACAGTAGTAGCTGTGAGAGAGATTTAGGTGTCCTGGTGAATCATGGCTTATGTATGAGTCAGCAGTGCGCTGCAACTGCCAAAAAAGCCAATGCAGTTCTAGGCTGTATCAACAGATGGATAGCATTAAGATCACAGGAAGTGATAGCACCATTTTAAAATGCTTTGGGAAGACCTCACTTGGAATGTTGCATTCAGTTCTGGTCACCAAAATTCAAAAAAAGATGCTGAGTCCCTAGAACCGTGTCGGCGAACCTATGCCACGTGTGCTGGAAGTGGCACAGAGAACCATTTCCCTAGGCACATGAGAAGTTGCCCAGAAGAGCCCCACTGCGCATGCCTGTGTGCACCGCCGCCCGACAGCTGATTGTCCAGTATCTGGCATGCATGTGCAGGGGGAGGAGCAGGGTGCGCGGGAGACAAGTGCACATGCGCAGGGATGCGTTGCATGTGAAGGGATCACAAACGCGTGCACAGATGCGCTGCGCATGAGGGGAAATCACGCACGCATGCACAGACGTGCTGTGGGCGAGAAGGGAGTCGCACGTACATGTGCAAAGACACATGGCACGCGAGGGGGGAAATCACACGCGCATGCACAGGTACGCGACGCATGAGGGGGGTCGTGCATGCATGCGCAGGGGGAGTGTGGGGTGCCAGCACGCACTGCCTTCTGGGTGCTGGCACACGAGCATGCGCAAGCGAGCGCGCACACAATTATAGGCATGGGAGCCGAAAAAGGTTAGCAACCACTGCCCTAGAAAGTCTGCAGAGAAGAACCATAAGGGGTATGGAGCTAAATCATATGATGAAGGGAATTAAGAGAATTAGGTGTGTTTAACTGAAGGAAAAGAAGACTCGGGGGAGACATAATAACAGTCTTCCAATATCTGGAGGGCCATCAGAGGGAAGGAGGGGGCTTCGCCATAGCACCCGATGGCAGGACAAGAAGCAATGGGTGGAAGGGACATTCAACCTGGAATTTCCTGACAAGTAAGAAGGATTAATCAGAGGAATAGCTTGTCTCTTGGAGGTACTCCATGACTGGAGGTTTTCAATAAACGATCGGACAGCCATTTCTTCAGGATGGTATAATGACTTGGGCAGGAGTTGAACTAGAAGGCCTCTATGGTTTTAGGACTACCAGATCTACCAAATCAGAATGACTATGCTAACATTTGCTGCCTTCTGGTGGTCATTTGTGTTCCCATCAGCCAGATCTGTCATCTCAAATGTTCGATTTTTTTTCACAGAAGCATCCATTTGTCTTGCATTTTGCAACATATGTGTACTTTTAGGGAAGGTAATTAATTTCTTAATGAAAGCAATTTATATCTTGCTATGAATTCGTTTATGTAAATTGTATAATGAGCTCAAAAAGCAATCTGTATAGTAATTGTCTTTTTTTTTTTTTTTTTTACTTCCAAAGCATAAAAAGCAACGTTATACTCAGGGAGAGACTGTGAAAGATCCACCACTCTTATCCATCATCACTTTTAACACCATCAGTCAGTAACAGTCTGCCAGTAACACGCATAGCAACACTTTCCCAATCTGGCACCTTCTAGATACATCATAGTTGATAACTTTCAGAATTCCTCAGACAGTTATGGCCATTTGTAGGAATTCTGAGACAGGAAGCCCACATATCTAGAAGCTGCCTAGATTGGGAAACACTGGCGTAGAATATCTTGGACAGGGGTCCTCAAACTTGGCAACTTTAAGACTTGTGGGCTTCAACTCCCGGAATTCTCCAGCTAGCTATGCTGGCTGGAGAATTCTGGGAATTGAAGTCCACAAGTCTTAAAGTTGCCAACTTTGGAGACCTCTGTCTTAGGACATATCCTCTTGAATGTTTAGCACTAGTTTTAAAGCAGTTGCAGATCTCTGTGATCTCATGTCATCCATGTTCAAGAGTTAAGTAATTTATTTCTTGCTCCATATATATTCAAGTTAGCCCATGCTCTCATTTGCAGGGACTCTTGTCAATCCTGAAGCTGACCTGACCAAAGCTATTTTGTCCACTTCAGTGTTGCCACACTGGAGCTGAGAGATGGGGGAGGAGATTTGAGATAGTTGGAATTTTGTAGCCAAAACAAAATACTTTCTCTTTGGGAATCAAGGACATTCTCAAACATGGTCAGAAGAAGGCGGAGTGATGTCACCAGGCAACCAGACAGCGCCTTGATTGGACCATGTGACTGAATGTTTGGAAAGAGTGACAAACTTCTACTTTTAATAAGCTGAAAACCACGGGAACCTTCAGAGTCGGTTTTCACAAGATCTGTGCCAATATAATATATCCAATAAAGCTATTCTTTGAGGAATCTACCTGCCTTGGAGTTTTGCTTGCTTTGGGTCTATTATTTGAGTCTCTGACAGACTCATTTATTTCTGGTCTTTTGGTCTTTCAGGGAGAACTTTGGCTTGGTACCTTTTTATCTTCTTCAGAGAGATAGAAAAGAGAAAGGGAGAGAGGGAAACAGGAGACAGAGGGGAAGATGGCAGAAGAGGGAGACAAAGGGAAGAGAGATAAAGAGAGGAATAGAGAGGGAGGGAGGAAATGAGAGACAGAGGAATAATGAGAGAGAGGAAGAGAGAGAGGGAGGGGAAAAGAGGGAGAGGAAGAAGGAAAGAGAAGGAAAGAGGGGAGGAGAGATAAAGGCAGAGGTAGAAAGGGAAAGAGTGGGGAGAGGGGAAAGAGGGAGAGAATGAGGGGAGAGATAATATCAAATAAATACAGACCAATGGTGGGATTCAATTTTGTTTACCACCGGTTCTGTAGGCATGGCTTGGTGGGTGTGCTTTGTGTGTGTACAGAGAGGGTTTGATACGGACCTTCTCCTGCAATCTTGCACTCTCCCAGTGTCTTCAACAGCTGACGCGCGGCAATCCACTGTGCCGTGTGAAGCAACCGAGCTTCAAAACCAGGAAATAAAGGACAGAATAGAGCCGGAGCGGGTGGGAGGGCCCAGCAGCTGATTGTTGGAGCGAACCGGTTCGTTCACAGATAATCCTCGAAGCTACCAGTTTGGCCAAACCGGGCCAAACTGGTAGAATACCACCACTGATACAGACCCTTAGCAGATGGCAGACCTTTGTTGATCTTGTATAATCTGAGGAGCTAAGCTATGACAGGCCTAATTAATATTTGGATGGAGGAATCTCCATAGACTTCCATGACTTAAGATAGCCTGTGAAGTTCAAATACATCCTGGAAAATATCAAGGTCAACTCATTTGCCTTCGCTGCCAGAAAAGCCACGTGGATGTGTCCAGGACATTGTTCAGATCAACATGAAGAAGATCAGAAAAAAAATGCAAACAAACATGAAATAAAGACTTCCTTTTTACACAGGGCGGGAAAGAGGTTTTTGCTGTTGTTGTTTACTGCAGGACTTTAAGTGGCAGCTTAAAGTGGAGCCATCATGTTTGAACCTTTACTTTTTCAATTAGGTAAGGTCGAAGACAATGAATGGGCTAGGGACAATGAATGCATGTTAGCACTTTCAATGTCTGAAAACAAATTCTGTTTCTGACGACCATTTCACAGCATTTCTTGAATTTAGAAGAACTCTGCTTGGAGCAACAGAATCGAAGAAGACTCTTTTATGGACTTTGCCATGGCCATTTTAAAACACATTTGGAAGCAAACATAAAAATGCACAATTTTAAACCTTTCCAAATAAGTAAAGGAGTCGGAATGATTCCAGAGTCAGCCCAGACTTATACAAGCTAACTTCATTTGTATGGAAGCAAAGTTACGGCAACAGTAATTGCACATTAAATTAAAACTGATTATGTGCTCCCACCTAAGTGAAGCTAAGCAATTATCTGAAGCTGTACCAAAGATAGAAAAATGTTAATGAAGCGTTTGAGAAACTTGCATTGTATTCCTTTTATATTTATTTAATAAAATTGGTTTCAGGATTGCTGAATGATCTCATTTGTAGAGTATCATGAGGAAACATATGCTTGAACATAAGCAAGTTTCTCTAGAGGGATAACCTCAACTTGTCAAATGTGGCATATGGCACCCAAAAGGACATATTGCTATGCAAAAGACTTGCCTGTGAAAAGAAGATACTTTCTCTTTTGCATTGGGCCATCCTAATTCTTCCTTGGATCTTCTTTACCCCTTCTTCTTTATCAAATATTTGTGTGTGTGTCTCTGTGTGAGGGATGTGGTGGCTCAGTGGCTAAGACGCTGAGCTTGTTGATCAGAAAGGTCGGCAGTTCGGCGGTTCAAATCCCTAGCACCACGTAACAGAGTGAGCTCCCGTTACTTGTCTCAGCTTCTGCCAACCTAGCAGTTTGAAAAGCATGTAAAAATGCAAGTAGGAAAATAGGGACCACTTTGGTGGGAAGATAATAGTGTTTCATGCACCTTCGGCAATTAGTCATGCCACCCCCATGACCACGGAGACGTCTTCAGACAGCGCTGGCTCTTTGGCTTTGTAACAGAGATGAGCACCGCCCCCTAGAGCCGGAAACGATTAGCACTTATGTGCAAGGGGAAGCTTTACCTTTACTGTGTGAATCCGCTGCACTCATGCATGCACACAGGCACATATACTCACATGCATGCACACAGACAGAGAGAGAAAGAGGGAGAGAGACAAAGACAGAGAGACAGAGAGCGGGAGAGGGGGGGACTAATCAAGTAGATTAGCTTTGTTTGATGAAACCACTTGGAATTTCGACTGATAAAAGGATTGGAGAACCATAAACCTATTGCTTTAGAACAGCAGTCCCCAACTTTTGGGCACCAGGGCCCGCTTTTGTGGAAGACAATCTTTTCACGAACTGTGGGGAAACTGGAACTGCCTATTAACCAAACCTAACTTTCAAGTCCAAACATTTCTCCTTACGCCTGAGTGAGGAAACTTCACGAACAAAAATAACCCAGAATCTAAAACAGAGAAATGGCACCAGAAGACAGCAGATGAACTAATTGTTCATGCAAATGTGTCTAATTGACAAAATTTATTCTAATTACAACATATGAATTATCCTTCTGGTCTCTGGCTTGGAGACATTTTTTTAGCTCAGAACATTAGTTCCCTGGTTTGCATGGAAACAGCGGAAGATTCTCAAACCTTACGGGTCAGGATAAAACGACTTTGCAAGAGATTCACTCACACTGTCATCTGTCTCTTGTCTTTGCCTCTCTGTTGCAAATCTGAGCTGTAAAGCTTCAGTCATTACAAAGAAGCATAAGCAGCAGAATTATTCAGTCACACTATGGTGGTTTTAGGCATCCATTTCACGAACAGTTAAGAACCTTTGTCATTTTCCTTTAAGCCTCCACCAGAATGTCTGCAGTTACAGCCTTGATTGTCCCAGGCACTATTTTCCCTGCAAAATCTTAACAATCCATCGTAGCCATTTGATGATAGCAATCCTGTTTAAGAAAGTAATCTCAAATTCCGAATAAAGAGATCAGGTGCCCTTCTGCATACAGCTTTTATGAAAGCCATCGTTGCTATTGCTACTTTCCCCTGGGCTCCCCTGTACCAGCAGATGTTTACTGGGAAACGACTAGGCCCAACATCCCTGCCATTGTCTGCTTTCTGCTCCATATATCATCCCTCTCCCCTCCTCCAAATATAACAAAGTAATAAGAAAACAAGTTTGGATTCCAGAATGAATTCTGTTGATGATGATGAATGAAACCGAAGAGACAGGTTGATTTTCATAAGTTAAATTGAACTTCATCGTGCCTAGCGCAAAAGGCACCCAGTGCAGCGGAAGGGAGGGAAAGATTGGTGACCTGAGCAAACTTGACAAGAGAAGGAGGAAGAATTTATGTGCAATGGCCTAATGTCATTTGAACAAAATGATATTTGCTCTTTGCTTAGAGGGAACCAGAAATATGTCATTCAGCCTGATGGACCTCATCCAGCAAAGCACTGAAGCATCACTGTAGTTAAATAGGACCATAATCTTCTCCAAATGAATACTTCTTGCCAGTGGATTTTTGCCAAACCCGATTGTAAACCCAAGTCGATGAATACTAATGTGGTGATTGATCTGTTTTAATATTTTATAGTCTGGTTTAAAAAAAAACACCTGACAAATATAATGCTAACACAACCAGCAAATGAGTAGCAACTCATAGATCAAAAAAACAAGCAAACCCAAACACAACACGATTAAAAACAAAATCAGACACCACCAAAAATGATGGAAATCTGTGCTAAAAGCCACTGGAATACTAAAAAAGAAAATGTCTACTATGCTTCAGTGGTAGGATTCAAAAATGTCTACTACCGGTTCTGTGGGCGTGGCTTGGTGGCACAGCTTGGTGGACCTAGCAGGGGAAGGATACTGCAAAATCTCCATTTCTTCCCCACTCTTGGGGGAAGGTTACTGAAAAATCCCATTCCCTCCCCCACCCCACTAACCTGCTTTCCAGCTCCGTTCTCCTGTGCAGGGCAACAAAAGAAGACCCAGCCAATCAGCTGGACCTCGGGAGGCAGAGAATAGATGGGGGCGGGGCCAGTCAGAGGTGATATTTACCCGTTCTCCAAACTACTCAAAATTTTTGTTACCGGTTCTCCAGAACTGGTCAGAACCAGTTGAATACCACCTCTGCTGTGCTTGGCTAGAAGAGAAGTGGGTTTGGTGGCTGTTGCAGTCAAGATGACTATGTCTCTTTGAGGATTGGTATCATCAAATGAGAAATTTCTTATTTGCTTTTGAGGAAATTTCCAAGTAATGCTCAATCAAACTTTACAAGAATTGAGTTCTTAGATAAAACTTTGTACAAAGCATGGATCTTCTGTGGCCTATATCCATGAATATTTCACCCAGAGCATGACTAACAAAACTCGTATCTTACAATATGATGGTTGAATTTAGCAATTCATTATCCCAGGAAATTATTGATTTGTTTTCTAAGGATGCATCATTATTACTACTACTGTGCTCATCTTCAATATGCACCATATCCTAAATACACAAAGCAGTTTACGTATATTGACAATTCTTAGAAATAACTTGTATGAAAAATTAATATTGTCCCTATCTTTCAAATTAGGGCAGATTACAAAACACTAGATCCAGATTCTCACAACTCATTATATTAGGCTAAAGGGAGTTGGATATTTGTAGTTTGTGCAATATAAGGAACACCTCCATTTCTTAGTGTATCATATGAAAACACTTAAGCCATGTTTTGGTTCTTTAGAGTCTAGAGACATAGTATGTTAGGTAAACATAGCAATTGTGTTGATTAATCTGATTTAGGCAAACTCACGAAAAACATGTCTGAGTGATATTTAATGTAAGGATTTCCTAGCTTTTCCTTGCTAAGAAATTGAATATACTGTAATAAGATCCATCTACATGAAATCAAATTAGTATCTTGTCCAAAATTCAGCTTCTGTTGTGGTTGTGCTGATGAAAAGCCAACAAGCTAGACACAAGGTAGAATATTACTGACTGTCATGATATCGTAGAATGCCTCAAAAGTGTATTGCTTCCATTACTGAAGAGGTAACAAAAACATACCTTAATCATCAATGAATTTCTATCTTCTACATGATTTCTTTCTCCTCCTCCTCCTCCTCCTCCTCCTCCTCCCTCCTCCTCCTCCTCCTCCTCCTCCTCCTCCTCCTCCTCCTCCTCCTCCTCCTCCTCCTCCTCATCCTCCTCCATCATCATCATATTTTTTTGTATGTTACAAAGTCCCAATATTTTAAGTTCTCCTCTTTAAAAATTTCCTCCATTTAAATGTTTGGGGTTCTTTGTTGTTCTTTACCTTCTTCAGTTTACCAAATTTTGCTTTGAGGATCTGAACTACATGTAGCATAGTATAATCCAGTTCACCATAGTTCTGCATAAAACACAATTCTATTTCCAGTTTTACTTTTAACTGAAACGATCATGCACTTTGCATATTTATATCTATCTATCTATCTATCTATCTATCTATCTATCTATCTATCTATCTATCTATCTATCTATCTATCTATCTATCTATCTATCCTTACCTACCTACCTACCTACATCTATCTATCTATCTATCTATCTATCTATCTATCTATCTATCTATCTATCTATCTATCTATCTCTATCTCTATCTCTATATATATCTATATATCTATATATCTATATATCTATCTATATATCTATATATCTATATATCTATATATCTATATATCTATATCTATATCTATATATCTATATATCTATATATCTATATATCTATATATCTATATATCTATATATCTATATCTATATCTATATCTATATCTATATCTATATATCTATATATCTATATATCTATATATCTATATCTATATATCTATATATCTATATATCTATATATCTATATATCTATATATCTATATCTATATCTATATCTATATCTATATCTATATCTATATCTATATAGATAGATAGATAGATAGATAGATAGATAGATAGATAGATAGATAGATATAAAGCCATATGTTGGATTAAGTATTTTCAGGAAAGCCAAGGTCCATTTCATTATACTTCTTTAGATTAAATTACATTATGGATAAGGCAGGCACACTCCATTCCTTTCCCTTAAATTCTGCCATGTAGTGGGACCGAGGAATTGTGCATTTTCCATAGCACTCCTTGCCCTTTGGAACTTCCTTCCTAGTGGGACCTGGAAGTTCACAATCACTTTAGCCTTCCAGAAAACCACAAGGGGCTTGTTTCCCCCTAGGCATTGTGATAGAATGAGATTGAATCCCAAGGATTTCATTGGTCAATAGATTGGAGATTGCTGGTTAAGGCAATGGACTTTGGGTTTTACTGTGTCCTTCGGTTTTTACTATTGTTGTAAACTGGCCTGTGCTATATTTCATAAGATAGGCAGTTATATAAGTCTTATATATGTTATATAAGTCTTATATATAAGTTATATAAGTTTATATAATAAGCAAGCTGTCTGAATGCCCATTTTTTTCACTTTGGCAAGATCCTTTTGCAAATCTTAGATGTTCACTTATTGTGATTGTAGTCCCAAAGGTGCTTTTTTTCAAGCAGCAACTGGACTTTCTTGTTTTTTCTTTGAAGACGTTTCGCTTCTCATCCAAAAAGTTTCTTCAGCTCTGACTGGGTGGTGGGGAATGGAAGGATTTATGTTCCTTGCAGACAACTGGTCATTTGCATTCTTTTAGAGAGTTGTTGAGGCCACTTGGAGCTTTATCTGTGTCATCAGGGTCACCTGAGTAGGGCAAATGGGGGTGCAGCCTTCTTGGAACTGAAAGGTGTTGTAGACTGGAGATAGATGGTGTTGTATCCCTCCCCCTCTGTCCAGAGAGGGCTGTTCAATTTTGACATAGATGGCCTCTTCGGCCCCTCTTTCAAACCAGGGGTCCTCTCTGTCCAAAATGTGGAGTTTGCTGTCTTCAAAAGAGTGGCCTTTGCCTTTTAAATGCAGATGGAGTGCTGAATCTAGTCCTTATGGGTTTGTTCTACTATTTGATTGTAGTTAGTTATCATAGATAATTTGATGTCAGCAAGCTTGAGTGCTTTAGTACTCATCCCTAAATTTAGAATTCTGAACAAACTAGAAATCACCACTTCCAAAACAAACCTCTTTATATTCACTTGAAGACTGGTATTTATTTTTTCCTCTTAAAATTGTACAATTTTACCTGTTTAACCAATTTAAATTAACTTGATTTTTAAGAAGCCCTATATTTTTACCCTAACCCTTTTAGGTTTGCTCAGAGGGGAAACTTAGTTAAAAGCATCCTAAATTCCAATAAAAATGTCTATTGGAAATTCAAATAAATACATCTACTAGATCAGTTGACATCCTATACAAACAATTATAAGACTTCTTCAGAAAAACAAAATCTATATTCTTTTCAACCTTGACTGATGCTGAAAAAAGCTACACAGAATTGAATATGATAGTACTTGGATTTCGAGACGACTCAGGAAATAACAGGGTTAAATTGGGAAGTCAAAATTTTCCAAAAGCAGCAATGAAACCCCACTTGCATACTGCTGCTCTTCCATATGGCTAGTCATCAGAAGTTGAGCTTGACTAAAGAAGATTTATTGACTTAAACCATTTTTAATTTAGCTTGACATGGAACTGGGGTAAAAAAAATGAAATTATGTTTCAAGGACAGAGAAAAAAGTTTATGAATAGATATAGAAGTACCAGCCCATTGGGACAGACCAAACTAGGAAACCAAAGTTATGAATGCTGACACTACTTTTATTGTAAAGTTACAGAAACAAAATCTTGCAAGTCTGAATGTGCTTCCTCCCGCTTTTGTCTTCCAGAGAACTAGGACAGGTCAACCCCGAAACACTTTCTCAAATTGCACTTCTGCCTTGGACTCAAATCTCTCTTATCTGGTCATTGTCTTGGTTGTGGTTATAGCACATTACATCCAGTACTTGTCCTTGTTGTAATATATGAAAACAACATTTAATTAGTGGTATTCAGGAAGAAGTTACTGGATATTAATTGGATAATTTCAATCCATCTTAGTTTTTAATGCCTCATTTACACTTTCCTGAACAGTTCCACGCATATATATATTTTTGTTGTTGTTGTTCCTGTGGATTTGGAAATGACATCAAGAGAAGTGTGGGATTCTTGCACATGCTCAGTTTTGTGCCAGTTAGGCGATAGGGTTGAATTTCTTGTTTCCTATGGTTCAGTGTTCTGTCTTGTCATCTGCAGCCTCCTTAGCTTCTCACACTTCCATAAAAACCCAAGGGAAGAAGACACACACGTTTCTTCACACAGCCTTCTCAGATTGTGAACAGCCAAAAAAGCTTCAGAATGATGGAAAGATGTGCAAAAGGAACTGACACAATTGACAACTTGAAAAATCTCTATGAATGAAATTAGTAACTTCGATTTGCAATCGGCCTTATACTTCTGGTAAAATCATCAAGGCTCCTAGGGCCATTTGGCCCGGGGAAAAAGTAACCATTCTCCTAAGGTTCAAATATCAGGATGAATTTGCAACCAGTGTTTTTATAAGCATCCACATTTGATTTCTGATTTGACATACATTTTATTCCTCATTACCCTAATAAATGACTTGTTTGGATTTTAATGACTCCTGACTGCTTTATTGTTATGAGCATATTGCCTTTGAGTGCAAATGTTCCTGTGGAGAGAAGCAAAATTAGTAAGTGAAGCTAAAACTGAAATATTTAGGCAATGAAATGAAAAGTGTGGGCAGGTTCATTAGGATCTAAAATCCTGCCTTTGGCTTTAATTCCTTGGCCAAGAACAAGCATGTAAAGTTGACCTGTAGCTAGTGACCAATTGGTTTACTTTTCTTGAGTGATCTACAGTTTTGTACACATTTTAATTTAATTTCTCTGTCAATGATTCACCCAAGAACTAAATTTAAATGTATTTTATCTCTAAAGGGATGTGTTTTTGTATCTTCCCACCACCACCACCACCCCAAAAAAACATTCTGGAACAGTATTCTTCACCTTAAGGGCTCCAGGAAGTTTGATTTCTGAAGTTCAATGCCAACAAGGAAGCTGTGAAGCTGATTTGTCCACTGATTGTTCCAAAATCAATGGTTTCCTAGTTTTAGACCACACAGAATTCACCTCTTTTCCCTGCATTCTGTATTTCCTTATCCCATTTGAACTTTTTAAATTTAGGATTTAAACCTTCCTTTAATTGTCAATAGTGGGCCAGGAAATCAACTGGAAACCGATGTAGATGATTCAAACCAAGTACCATGTTTTCTGAACTGTCTAGAACAGGGGTGTCATACTCACATCATCACAGCATTGTCATATGATATATCAGGACTTTCCCCCCCTTCGCTAAACCAGGGGTGGGTGTGGCCAGCGCGTGATGCATCCAGTCTGTGGGCCAGGAGTTTGACAGCCTGTTCTGACCAAGGCTTATTGAGACACTAACAAAGACACGTTAGTCCCAAAACCCTTTTTCCTTTATTTCAATGGTTGTGAATTTTAGTCATTCACAGCTCGTAATGAGTCTCACACAGTTTGTAAATAGTCCCATGGAAGTCTGCCAAAGTCCTTCATGATAAGTCTGATAAGCACGCACTTTATCTTCCTTGAAATGCTGCCAATGGCTAAATTTCCAATTAGTTATTCGAGGCCAAATGAAGCACAAATTCAGTACAGAGCTTCAGTTTCAAACCGACCAGTACGAACAATGTTGCTTCCTGCAAAAGTTCCTGTCCCTTTGCTCCTCCTTTATGTCTTATGGGAGGGTCAATCACCTCCAAGCCTTACTCCCAAGTCGCCCCTTTTGTCTTAACTGTTCTTGCCTTCGGGCAGCTCTGTGCACACGCGCACTGGGAACAGGCTCCCCTTGTTCCTCTGCCTCGATGCTGTCAGATTCTGGAGGCCCTAGAGTCAGCATATAACTCCCAGATGGCCTTAGCCCCGTCTCTGTATCAAACGCAGAACCCTCGTCCGAGTCCTCCCCAGACTCCAGGACTGGCCCATGTTCCTCCCCACTGTCCAACACTGCTTCCATCTCCGCAGGTTGCCAGCAGACCACAACACAGTCCTGGTCTAGAACATCAGCATCTGACAACCACATTCTGGGTCAGTTCAAATTTTCAAACATATTTCAAAGTCATCTTCCCAAAGAGTCTTTTAATAGATCTGAACTGGATGTCTGTGAAACATGCGAGTAACACTAGATACTTTTGAATAGGATAGAATCAGATATGTCACGACTAACGTGCACAGGTTGATTTCTTGTCATGGTCAAATTTTAAAATGGTATCTTTAAAAATTGTCATTATTGTATTGTTTTTGTTGTTTTAAAAGTCATCTTTGCTTGATGGCCTGCCCTTTCAGGAATGCAGATTTCAGCTTTTTCATTCCACCAGTATGCCTTTCCAATGACTTTGGAATAAGGCAATCAGCAAACAAGAAAATCTCCTTTGCGTTAGAGAATTTTCAGAAACACTGAGGCATCTTATCACTGGCACGTGAGATTGGTGCATTGTAACCAACTATGGGAAATTCCCAAGCTAAGATTTTGGCCGAACTTCAAGGAACACAAAGAAAAATGCTCTACAGGTTTTCCAACCATAAGCATGCTCAGAAGGAAAATGTGAGTTATTTATTTAAATGTCCCATGTCAATAAAAACTGAACTGTAACTACAGTTTTATTTTGACCTACTTATGAAGCAATGGTGGGAATCAACATTTTTTACTACCGGTTCTGTGGGCATAGCCTGGTGGGTGTGGCTTGGTGGAAGAGGAAGGATACTGCAAAATCCCTATTCCCTCCCCACTCCTGGAGGGTTACTGCAAAATCCCATTCCCTCCACTCCCCACTAACCTGCTTTCCAGCTCCATTCTCCTGTGCAGGGCAACCAAAGGAGACCCAGCTGATCAACTGGGACTCGGAAGGCAGAGAATAGATGGGGGTGGGGCCAGTCAGAGGTGGTATTTGCTGGTTCTCCAAACAACTCAAAATTTCTGCTACTGGTTCTCCAGAACTGGTCAGAACCTGCTGAATACCACCTCTGCTATGAAGGCAAGTAAATGAATTACAATATGTAGTATTTTTTCAATAAAAGCAGAGGTTTCAAAATTTCCTATTAACTAGGGCATGAATCTAAAATACACAGCTTGGTACATCTGTGATTTTCTTGTTTCTCCTTCATGTTCTTTGAACGGTGGATTTATTCATATCTTTAAGTCTCCCCTTGTTCTACAAAAGCACTCCTTATAGCTTCATTGAGGTTTGCATGCATTGCTGTTCAACACAAAAGACTTGTTTGTCAATTATTCATAGCAATAGCTTTCATCTGCCTGGGTTGTTTCCCCCCCAAGAAATAAAATTAAATAAAAATACGAGGTCAACCCCATCGCCAGTGTGATGTTTAATTTAAAATAAAAGTCTCACACTGGAAAAAAGAGAACCTTGTATGTTTGTAAAAGAAACTGTATCATTTATTAAGATCTCTTCCTGCAGAGAGTTATCGGGTTGCTTCCATTTCACTCGAATAGAATAATGAACAGTACAACCTGCCAGATTAGAAAATGGTGAAATTGTCCTCAGATCAGTTAATCTGAAATATAATACTATGCACTACATCTTAAAATGAAGTCAAGAACAATAGTGAACTAAAGTCCCAGGCCAGAGAACTGGCTTCCAGAGAAATGGTACTCTGTCTTCCTGATTTTCAATGCTCTTTCATCTCGTTTTGTGATCTGCCCTTGCAAAATTAGCTGGTGGGATTGGAAGGCAGAATAGAGGGAGGACATTGAGAAAGCAGAATGTAGAAAGCTGATCAGCAAATTCTTCCCCCTATCCCACCTCACTTCCCTGACCAGAATCCTGTTTGACAAAGAAATTTTATTTTTAATCTCACTTTTATTATTTTTTACAAATAACTCAAGGCAGTGAACATATGCAAAAACACCTTCCTGCTTCTATTTTCCCTACAATAACAAAACCTAGGAGAGAAAGTGACTAGCCCAAACTCACCCAGTTGGTGTTGATGGATAAGGTAGGACTTGAATTCACCATCTCCCACTTTCCATCTGGTGTCTTCCAAGACCAGACTGGCTCCTTATGACCTTGATTCTTCACTTTGAAGTGACCTGTAAAAACAGAGATGAGGTTTAAGATATTTATTTATTTATTTTTATTTTGTCTATTTGATTTGATTTGTCAATCGCTTATAAGATAATAGAGATAAGAGTAAACATAAGCATAAATACAGGAAATGAATAATTGGGGACAATAGGTATGAATAATTGGGGACAATAGGACAGGGATGGTAGGCACGATTGTGCACTTATGCACTCCCCTTGCAGATCTCTTAGGAATGGGATGAGGTTAATAGTGGTTAGTTTAAGGAAAAAGGAGTGTGGGTTTGGGGATGTAACAACAGAATCAGGTAGTGTGTTCCAGGCATTAACCACTCTGTTGCTGAAATCGTACTTTCTGCAATCAAGTTTGCAGTGGTTTACATTAAGTTTATATTTGTTGTGTACTCTTGTGTTGTTGCGGTTGAAGCAGAAAAAGTGATTGACTGGTAGTACATTATGGCAGATAATTTTGTATACTATAAATATATATATATATACTATATTTATGCTTCCATGTTCTCTTGAACTTTTGGGATCTTGTTTTAAAAAAGAACACAGGTCTCTGCACAGAGGAATAACAAATCACAGGACAGACACACAATGTCTTTCCATGATTAATCAACAGTAGTCAAGGAAAGAGAAGAAATAAACATACCCACACCTATAATTTCTGTTCAGGTCAGTAGAAAGAATAATGATAACATGGTGAACAACAAATTTATTGTAGGGTCCTTGGTGCTCTCTAAGTTTTCTTGTATGTGTTTCATTACCCAACTAGATAATATCATCAGCACAGATAATGTTACCTAGCTGATTAATGAAATATCTGCAGGAAACATCTGCAACCAAGCTTAGAAAACATCAAGTACCCCACAGTTCAACCCTGAGTCACAAATAATTCTCTTCTATTAATACAGCTATTTATTGTCTGAATATAACTGATGTGATATGATTAAAATTGTCAATCCGAATAACTAAACCGACTGAAGTTTGATTTGATCAGTGTGACAGAACCCCAAATCGATCAGTAAATACCTATATGAAAATGCTGAGCTGATTTCAGGCAATTTGAATTTAATACATTGAATTATAATCAAAATCACCCAACAAGGCTTCAAATCAAAACTTCACATAGCTTTACTATTGCCCACCTCGAATAAAGCTTCCTTTTTAGTAATGAAATCTGAATTTCTTTTCTCTTTGGGAGTCAGTTTTAAAACAGAAACAACATGAAATTCAGTGTAGCGTAGGATTTAAATTGTTGGATTATAAGTGGGTAGATTAAATTCAATTTTCAATTTGGATCGTATAAGTTAAAGGTTGATTTCATGGCATCATTTTCACTTAGGTCAATATACCTCACCAAATTATTGCTGGGAAAATAGATGACAGAACATCCCACATAGACCCTTGAGTTCCCAGCGGAAATATGGAATATTTATGTTGTTGTTGTTGTTGTTGTTGTTGTTTTGCCAATGATCTCTGAATTGCAGTTGTCCATATGATGAATCACATGCTGCAAGTGCTTTCATGACTTCTCAATATGTACTTATACTAATACTTAATATATAAATATATATAATGTAATATATATTAGAACATTGATTTTGGAAAGTTACAAATAGTCTAAGATACAGATGGATTTGAAATAAGATTTTGAAATTCATTATTTAAAAAAACTTCCTGTGGGAAAATACTGTTGGTTGAATTCTTTAAAGAAAAATGATAAGATAGAACTTTGAAGGTTGGACACTAGAGGGAGCAAGAAGAAACTAAAAGATTATAATTAAACAAGAACACTTTGACTTACTTTGACTTACTAATACAGAAAGAAGCAAAATATTTATCAATGGATGTATTGGAAGATATTTGTGAACAATGAATCTGGAAGTTAATTTTAAGAGTGCCTGCCTCTGTATATAATGGTAAAGGTTCCCCTCGCACATACGTGTTAGTCATTTCTGGCTCTAGGGGGCAGTGCTCATCTCCATTACAAAGCCAAAGAGCCAGCAGTGTCCAAAGATGTCTCCGTGGTCATGTGGCCGGCATGACTAAACACTGAAGGTGCACGCTTTCATGCTTTCGAACTGCTAGATTGGCAGAAGCTGGGACAAGTAACGGGAGCTCACTCCATTACATGGCACTAGGGATTCGAACCACTGAACTGCTGACCTTTCTGATCAACAAGCTCAGCATCTTAGCCACGAGCCACCATGTCCCTCTATATATAGACTGTGTTTAAAATGTGTTATGGAAGAGCAACAAGTTTTACGCAACAAGACTGAGATTGATTTGAAAGTGAATTTTAAAATGATAGACTACAGGAATGATTTGGAAAAAGATGCAATACTGGACACACAAATAATAATTAAAAGGGATTTACAAATAACAAATAAAAGGCATGTTCTACGTAATTTTCCTCTACTGGATTTACAAAACATGTTTTTTGTTATAGCTTTGAAAACATTTGCAAGAAGGACCAAAAACAACAACAACCAACAACATGAAGTTGTAGGATAATATTTGAAGAGACTAAAGATCAAGATTGTTGAAAATAAAAGGAATAAATATAAATTTGGTTTATTTGATCAAGGTTAAATTAGATACATTATTCACCTGGTAACCCTTAAAGGACTTCTGCTGCCAAGGACTGAATGAAGTGGCTTTAAAAGATTAGTTTATAGACAAGAGATAAGATATCAGAAGAAGAGATTATTTGTTATATTTCAAGGAAGGTGATAAGTTACTCAAATAGTTTATACTTGTAGTGAAGGCAGAAGTCATTTTTTATATATTCCTTTCTTTTTTCTTTATTATATTCTTATTTTTTCCCCCTTGAATGTCTTTTTTTCTGCACTTTCTCTTTTTTCTTCTTCTTTTATTTTGTACTGATTTTTATCTTTTCAATTGTCACATTTAATAAAATTACTGTTTTTAAAAAAGAAAAGAAATAAGACAACCAAATCTCTAAAAAACAAAAAATCTATTTTGTAGCAACAGGCAGTTGCTGCGTGTGCAAATGAATAAAATGGACAACATGCCAGATAGATTTTTTTTTTCCTGCTGTTTCCAGGCCAGACTGAAGTGTAGCCAATGCAAAAAAGCACGTTTCTCATTTTGTTTAACTATAAAACGGGAGGCAGGGGAGAGGATGAAATTTTTATCCCTGCTTAAAAGCTCGTTTTCCATTTGGAATCTCTTTGTAAAACTGTTAGGAATGCCACATGTCGGTATAAAAGGGACAGCGTGTCAGTATCATCCCCACAGAGAGAGTAGACTGGTGTCACAGGGGTTGATTTGTCCCATCTCCCCCCCTACCACCCCTCCTCTACATACACATCCTAGATTTATTTCTCCCCCTTTCTCTTTTCTTTAAAGGTTGAAATACACTCGAGGAAGCACTAAGCAAGAAAAATGCACAAATATTAATACAGTGAAATAGCACCCTCGCCAGGTTTCAATTACAAACTGCATTTTATGCACAGGGAGAAAAATACATGGCAAAATGTTGGCAAGCTGAACTTTTTCTGCACTGAAACCTCTCCTTTTATTTGATATGAATAGGAAGAAGGGAAGGAAATATATCAGTTTGATACATGGGCATGGATCTCTCTGTATTACGTTAGGCCCTGGATGCACAACTCCCTCCCAAGATGGATCTTGACAGACTAGAACACTGGGCCATATCTAACAAAATGAAATTCAGTGCGGAGAAAAGTAAAGTCTTACACTTAGGCAAGAAAAACCAAAAGTACATGTACAGACTGGGTGAAACCAGGCTCAATAGCAGTAACTGTAAGAGGGATCTTGGAGTCTTAGTGGACACCCAGCTAAATAGGAGCCAGCAGTGTGAAGTAGCAGCCCAAAAAGCCAGTGCAATCCTAAGTTGCATTAACAGAGGGATACAATCGAGATCAAGTGAGGTACTAAAGCCTTAGTAAGACCACACCTAGAGTACTGCATCCAGTTTTGGTCACCACATTATAAAAAAGATGTTGAGACTCTAGAAAAAGTACAGAGAAGAGCAACCAGGATGATTAGGGGACTGGAGACTAAGGCATATGAAGAACGGTTGCAGGAGCTGGGTTTGGCTAGTCTAGTGAAGAGAAGGACCAAGGGAGACATGATAGCAGTCTTCCAATATTTGAGGCGTTGCCACAGAGAGGAAGGAGACAATCTATTTTCCAAAGTGCCTGTAGGCCAGACAAGGAATAATGGATGGAAACTGAACAAGGAGAGATTTAACCTGGAAATAAGGAGAAACTTTCTGACAGTGAGAACAACCAACCAATGGAACAGCTTGCCCTCGGCAGTTGTGGGAGCACCATCACTTGAGACCTTCAAGAAGAGATTGGACTGCCATTTGTCAGAAATGGTGCAGGGTCTCCTGCTTGGGCGGGGGGTTGGACTAGATGACCTACAAGGTCCCTTCCAACTCTGATTATCTGTTATCTAGTGTGAGAGTGTGCCAGAGTTTATGCTGCACACTGAACAGCACATTTCAAGAAGAAGGCTAGGATGAGGCTCAAGCCCTCATTTTCTGAGGGGGATTTAAAAACCGTTCAGAGTGAAAGTCAATAATTTTGCTCTGACACACCTCGCAGGATGCCAAAATAGGGACCAAAATTGAGAGGAAGGTCACAGGGCTATAAAAGCCATCATGGAAGACCGACACCATTCTTGTAACTTGGAAATAGCATCATACAGGTAAATGTCTATGGAGATCATGGATGTCCCAAAGGTGTTTTTCAAAAGGCAAATGGACTTCTTAGAATATTTTTTTCTTGAAAACGTTTTGCGTCTCATCCAAGAAGCTTCTTCAGTTCTTGAACTTGGATGAGACGCAAAATGTTTTCAACCCCTCTTCCCCCACCCCCCAAAAAACCCTAAGAAGTCCAACTGTCTTTTGAAAAGCATCTTTGGAACATTGTACAGGTAGTGTTTGACTTACAATCACAATGGAGTCCAAATTTCTGTTGTTAAGCCAGGCAGTTGCACCCCATTTTACAATATATATTTTTTTGCCAATTCCAGTTGTTAAGCAAATCACTGAAGCTGTTAAGTGAATCAAGCAGCTGTTAAGTGATTCTGGCTCCCCACCCCCCGTTGTCTTTGATTGTTGGAAGTTGGCTGGGAAGGTTACGAATGGTGATCCCAGGATCGTGTCACTGTCACAAATACATGCCAGTTGCCAAATGCCCAAATTTTGATCACTGTTGGGATGCTGCAATGGTCATAAGCGTGAAAAATGGTCATAGTGCCATTTTAATTTTGAATGGTCACTAAATGAGTGAGAAATAAGAAAATAAATGAGAAATAAGAAAAAAAATGGGAGCAGTAATCTTTAAAACAAAAGCAATCTAAAAGTTTGCCAAACACACATAAGAACAAAGGAAATGAAGTTAGATCATTCATACTCTCTCTGAGGAACAGTAGACAAATATGGGTTTTCTTCTGGATCATGCAGTCTTTTTTATTAGTAGTAGTGTTTTGGTAGTAGTAGTGTTTTCACTCTGGACATTTCTAGTGTTGCTTCTCATGATTTGGAGGTAAGCAGCACATTAACTTTGTTAGCAGGGTTCCAATATCTGAGGGGCTGCCACAAAGAAGAGGGTGTCAAGCTATTCTCCAAAGCACCTGAAGGCAGGACAAGAAGTAATGGGTGGAAACTGATCAAGGAGAGAAGCAACCTAGAAATAAGGAGGAATTTCCTGTTGGTGAGAATAATCAGTGGAACAACTTGCCTCCACAAGTTGTGAATGCTCCAACAGCATTAAGAAGAGGTTGGACAACCATTTGTCTGAAATGGGATAGGGTTTCATGCCTGAGCAGGGGGTTGGACTAGAAGACCTCCAAAGTCCCTTCCAACTCTATTATTCTATTCTAACTTTACAGTGTAAGTAGGTGCAGTCTCAGGTGTTGTTGTTTTTTTAAACAAGTTTTATTGATTTTCAAAACATACAAGTCATCATTATCCATTACATGTTTAAACCTTATTCCATTATAAATTTAACAAGTCAGATAAACTATAATTCTATTTTTAAACCATTTCCATATAAACATACAAAAACCTCTTATCCAATTTCCCTTTATTTCTCTTCACTCTTATTCAATTTTATTATTATTATTTCATCTACTTCTTTCTGACTTAGTTACCATTATTCTCATTCTATATTTCTACAAGGTTTTATTAATTTCCCCCAAAAAAAACAACATAATCACACAACACACAAAACATAAAAAAGATCTTTTTGGAAAGTAACTTGGACCCAGGTATCTCTCTTTTCATGGACTTCAATTATATTCAGGCTCATCTTACATATCATTACTTATTTTATTTACCATTCTAAGTCTTCTATATTAACTTCTCCACATATTTCACTCTTCTTGATTCTATCTTAATTAATCATCTTAATTTGAGTCATTATATTTATATCTTTTGTCCATTCTCTATTATACCTTTGTCTCATTCCTTTTAAAAAAGAAAGAAATTTCTCCTGAAATCACTAATCAGAGTATGATGCCTTTCTATCTCCCCACTAAATTAATCAAATTAATCTTTAAACTACCCAATCCGATTTTGCTTGGTACATTCTAACTGAATAATACGTCTAAAACAATTAAATACATAGTTAAGCAGTAGATTTAAATATTAAAAACAAAATACTATAATGAAAGTTTTATGATAACATCAATACCATAGTCTTAATAAACTCTTTAATTAAAGTTTAATATTCTAAATCTCCCCTCATATTATATTTTCAAACCAATCATTATTAACATTCCAACATTTTAATCTCTTATCAACTCTCAAGCCATTTAAATTTTCTATTTCTGATACAATACTACAATATCATCTTATGTACCTTGCAAAATCTCTTTGAAGAAATTATACTTATCCTTTATCCCTAAAAAAATTCCTTTTTCTCATTTAATTTCAAAACTTTGTAGCTTTTCTCCACCTTTTCCCTTTCTTTCTTCCCCCAACAAACCTTTCTAGCCCCCTTCTTCTAGCCTCTGCCTCACTGGCTTCCCTTCTCTGTCGTATTCCTCTTCCCTTTTGTTTACCATCCTTATATTGATTTTGCACCTTGTTTTTCCCTTTCTTAAATGTTTTTTTAAATCTTAAGTCCTTTATTTCTCTTCTTTTTCCTCTTCCTTCCCTCTTGGTCGAGTTCTGAGATTTATTAAAGATGGCTTCCTCTCTTTGTTCTTCTTCTGCTGTCTTCATCTGTTGCAATGTTTGTTGATAATTAATAAGCGCCATTTCTAAAAAAGGAAGGCTTCTTTCAAACCATCTTTACCATTTTGTTTTGCTTGCTCATAATCTTTTCTCAGTTCCTCGATAGAAGAAGCCATTATAAATCTTTTCTTTTCTTTTCTTTTCTCTTACAACAGCCAGAATATTCCAAAAGAAAAATAAGACAATCCCAAAGTTCTCAATCAGTCCAAAACAGAGTTCCCACTCTCTCCTCCTGGGGTAGTATCAATTAAAGAAAAGAAAGTCCAAATCTGTTTCTTAAAATCTTATTGCAATATATTTTAGTCTTTCAATCCTTAAGGCATCTCCTCCAACAAAGTCTTAGCATACAAATATTTTTTTTTTTTAGTCCTCTCTTTTCCCACTCACCGCTTAGAGCCAGTTTTCACCTAAAAAAATAGGTTTCTTAATATTCACTTTTTATTCCGTAAAAAAGAGGGTAAGCTATCCTTTCAGCACCATTAAACTGCCGCTTTTTTCCTCTTCTCGAAGGTATCATTCAGAAAGTCATACTTTTCAGGAATTTTGTTAAATATGTCTTAGAGTCCTAGGAACCAAGAAAAACTTTCTCCTCTCAAGCACTTTCTCCACTTCCTCCTGCGCATTCTTACCCGGCTGCCAGCTTCTTTGTGCCGGCCATTACGGACCGCCGCTGCACCGTCCTGGGAAAAGGGGTTCTGCCGGCCAGGGAGGGGATCTGCAACACCCCCAAACCCTTCTCCGGATCCCCCTACCTTCAGCTACCCCTGCAGGGCAGCCTAGCTCCGTACCCGTCTGGGTCGGAGCCCCAAAAACGGCTAGCGCGGCAGGGATTGCGCAGCTTCGCCAAATCCCTGCCGCTCACGAGCCGACAAACCGGAAGTTCAGTCTCAGGTGTTGTTAAGGGCAGATCATGACCATCGAAAAGTCTACATCAACTGGGAATTATGTTTTCCAGAATTTCACACCTCACAGTTCTAACTGGAGTTGCCAAGGCCTGAATCTGGATAATAGAAGTGGCATTCCCACAGCATGCTTCATCTAGTTAATGAAGATAAACTAAGCCATGTTCAGGAATACACAATATATTATACCCTAAAATAAACAAAAAGGCTGGGCTCCAAAAGAAAGCAAATCTGAAAGTAACCAGACCATGCACGTCCTGAAGTGATTCCTTACACAATTACTGAATATAAAACCACATGTTGTAATCAGGAATGATGGTTAGTGCAAGGATTCTGAAAATCCCTTTCTCCTGATTCCTGGCTTATTGGGGCATCTGGGAGGTGCACTTTCTCTCTCCACTAGCAGGGCAGGCCATCCAGAGTTGGGCTTCAAATTTTTTAGCAAGGGGCTCTCTGCCCTAATGACTGACTGGGTGCCCTAATTACCTAAAAATGATATATACCCAAAAGTTGTTTATTATTTCATGCATTTAATACTTAAATAAATGACTGGGTGAAACCAGGCTTAGTAGCAGTGACCGTGAGAAGGATTTTGGAGTCTTAGTGGAGTTTCTGGTGAGTTACGTGATCCTTATTATTTGGGAATTAATCCACCCAGAGGCAGCGCAGGGAGTTTCTAGAGTTTCTATGTGATCTGATTTTCTCAATGGTGCTCCCTTGCAAGCACTGAGTGGATTGTTTATCTAGCTTGCAAAACTTTTACTGGTCCCCCATTGACTTTGCTTGTCAGAAGCTGGCAAAAGATAAGCCCGAGATACTGGAACCGTCATAAACATGAACCAGTTGTCAAGCATCCGAATTTTGATCACATGACCATGGGGATGCTGCAACGGTCGTAAGTGTGAAAAATGGTTATAAGTCACTCTTTTCAGTATATCTGGTCACTAAATGAATGGTTGTAAGTTTAGTATTAAATATATGTTGTTATTTTTATATAGGGATATGCCCTGATGGTGGATTCTAAAATATGCTTCAAATTGCTTAGATTGAAGTGGTTTAGAAGGCATACTTATCAACAAACAAATATAAGAAGCCCAAGGGTGCCAGAGTTTACCAAATAAATAATAGTATAGTGGAATAAATAATATTTACACATCTCCCTTTGCCTACCTAGTTATCATTCTCTAATCCACTCATCTCCCTGAGATTCTCTTCGCCTTCACAAGCAAAGTTTGAAAGCAAATTCAAAATGCAAGGGGGAAATTTTCTACAAGATGGCCTTAGTTAATGCACTATTCTTCTCAAGTCTGTCTTCTTCTGGGGAATTGAGACAGCTTGAAAGCTATTTCTATTGTTTTGCATCTGTTCAGCCAAGGAAGCGTTGTCAGATTCTTAACTTGCTGTAATTCTGATACTTATTTAGAGATGCCCGGCTAACAAGAATGAGGGGGGGGGGGATGATAGAAAGTGATAGAACACAAAGAGAGAATTTTTTTTTAAATGTCCAACTAGATGCAAAATGTGTACAAGGTAAGGAATGGGGTATAGTTCTAAATTACATAAAGACAGGCAACATAATATTATGTTTGCTGACCTAGCGTTGTATGAGGATTATATTTTACATATACACAAACACTGAGAGAGAGAGAGAGAGACAGACAGACAGACAGAGACAGAGAGAGAGTGAAAGAGAGAGAGAGAGTGAAAAAGAGAGAAAGAGGGGGAAAGAGAGAGCTTTATTGCCCAAGCAATAGATATATTTTTGAAACAAACTGTTCAGACAGCTAAAAGCTATTTGCTTAACCAATGTTTACACAGGCTGCTTGAAATAGTTCTTCACCAAATAATAATTCTTCTAGATGAGCATGTGATAATTCCTCTAAATATACATACATTACACACAGAAAAACCTCACCTCTGCAAATAATATGTATGATGTAGAAAGTAAAGTCTAACTCTAAACTTTTTCAAATCAATCTTCCTCTTTGTAGATGTAATGCAACTGTTTCTGTTTCTGTCAAATGCTTTCTATATACTTGGCAATGTATCTCCCTTGAATTTCAAAAATAAAAGGAATAATTTTGAAGAACTTTAATCCTAACAGAATACAATTCTCGGTCAATATCTTGAGATTGCTTAGGTAGATCACAATAGTAGCCCATCTAGGATAAATTCATATGACAGGCAGAGGTGGGCTGCTGCCGGTTCAGACTGGTTCTACCAAACCGGTAGTTCTTTTTTTTTTTTTTTTTAATTTTATTGGTTTTAAAAACAAACACAAACAAACAAAACATAAAAACATCAAACTGTCTTCCATAAGTGTACATACAGTGTGCCGGTTGGTTTACAAATTGTTTTGTGCTTCCATTTCGTAGTCTTCAATTACATTACATATAATCTCATATTTTCAATCAAAAATTAAATACCTTAGTATCATTATTAATCAATCATTTGACTATACTTTTATTCATTCATGTTTTACAAGATAACCATAGTTTACTTAATTTATTGTATAACAGTTCATATTATCATCCCAAATCTATCCTAAAATCATTTTGTAATTATAATAAGAAAGAAGTACATCTTTATATATTTATTATTTTCTAGAAATCTACATATTTCATCAGGAGGGTGGAGCTGACGTCGCGACGATACGGCATGCGATCTTGGAGGTCTGAGATCGCTGCCGATATCTTTGCTCCTGGACGATCCAATTGGACCTAAACCGTCCCAAAGAGACGGTGAAAGTGAAGAGCGCATCCTGCTGATCCCAGGGATACCGCAAAGTCCCTGGTTGATCCAGGAGAAGCTCTTCTTGCCAGCGGCAAAGAGGCAGCCATTAAAGCTGCTGAAGTTGGGACAGCTCCAAAACGGAAGAGAGCAGAAAGAGAAAGTGTGCCGGTTTGGTGAGAACTTTTTTTTCTCTAAGATCTGAAAGGACACCCTAAGGGAAAGAAAGAATCTGTAAAAGTTTTGACAAACCAGTAGTTCTGACCACCAGCTGCCCCTGGCCTATCCTGGCCTATATTTCCATCTTTCTGGCTCAGCTGATTCACATGGCACAGCTGATTTCCTTGCCTCAGCTGTTCTACTTACCGGGGCTGCCCTAGAAGGTAAGCAGTTGAGCTTCAAATTGCTGTATTTTGAATGCTGCGCAAACATGTTAAAACAGTTGCAGCCTATGATGACCCAGGGCATGGCATGAAGACAACACAGTCAGATTAGCAATAAGAGTCCCTTTATTATCTCCAACTTTGCCCCCAGTGTCCAGGTTACCTTCTGGCTGGAGAAAAACTCTCCCAGGAACAGCCTTTGACTGCAGAAAATTCAGTCCAAAACATGAGCAACACAAACTGTAACTTAAAGTCCAAACAAGCCAAACTGAAGTAATTAGTTTGGCAGGGCAGGAGCAAGAATTTCAGACTTGAAGGCATGGCAAAACTCACACAGTTAGGAAGATGCCAGGAACACAGATAAGCCATGACAACACAGGATAAAGTCACATTTGCTCCCAGCAGCCTGCCGTATGCAGCCTGCCTTTCTTATCAACTGTCTTCCCAGCTGTGGCTAATGAAGGGAATCAGGGCCCTTTCCTCCCTGTAAGCCATGCAACCCATGTTGTTTTCTTCTCCGTTCCTCCCTGTGTGCCCTAGGATAAAGAGGGGGGTGGGGCTGGTTCTTCCTCTGAACTCCCTCTCCCTTGTTCTATCTCTTCCCTGCTCTGCCCAGCCAGACTTTGCCCTTCCCCAGCCTCCTCCACAGCCAATGGAGCCACACTCCCACTCCCTGTCAGCTGTTCATCTTCCTTGTCGGATTCAGACTCTGACTGGGGCATGACACAGCCCACCACTGACAATAGGCATAGCTACAGGTCAGGAATTAAGACTGGGTGTTGATGGTACCTAATTCTTTAAATCATCTTTCATATGCATTTTATAGTCAGTGACCCTGAAATTAAGCAAACATATTTTCCATTCTACTTTTTGTTTACAGGGGGTGTTCACTGGAGACAATGAAAAGTGCAAAATGGAGACCATCATCATGTGATCGAATCCCTTCCCATTTTAGGTGCATCATAAAATGAACAAAAGGACACTTGTCAAGTAGGATTATCCATTAACTTGGACTAAGCCTGAGTGATTTTCCTCAGAATTCTATTCATTGAGGACAAACACATATACAAACAAACAAAAAGTATCACCTATTTAACTAGTGTTCTTCGGGAATTCAAGCTACACTAAGCTTAGGAATTCCCATGCCTTAAAATACTTCTATCCAGCAAGATTTTTTTTGGTTTTTTTGGTAAATCCATTATCTGATGTAGCTGAAATATTTAGCTGTTGAACAAAAAAATGTTTTATCCATTTTTCCACAGAGATGTCTTTTATCCATAATATACCCACTTTAGATCTCTGTGCTTTGCATTTTTCTTTCTTTCTATTTTTTGTATGAAAAAAAATTATTCTTTTCATTTCAATTATTGTAAGACCTGGTGTGTTTTGTTCTAGGTAATGACGAGTGAAAATGCCATAAAAATTCATCACTCTAACAACTTGTGTGATTACATTACATTTGGTGGATATCAATAATAATAATGCAGAAAAATGTCACCTAACAGATGGAACGTTGCTAATATCCTGCATCTGGGATTTCCTATTATTTCAAAGCAGTTTTTCCTCAAACTTGGCAACTTTAAGATGCGTGGATTTAAATGGCTGGCTGGCTGGCTGGCTGGCTGGGGAATTCTGGGAGTTGAAGTTCAAACATCTCAAAGTTGCCAAGTCTGAGAAACACTGTTCTAAAACGAACAAAAAGTATCCATTCAAAAGAAAGTTTGATTATTGTATGACATTTATTTCTATATTGCATCAAAAACTACCCACCAGATGCTCAACTGATACTCTCCCAAACCGATCTATCCATTATTGCAATATTATACTTTAGTGTTGAAGTCAGACAGTGCAATTCACTAGCTCAGCTAAAGATTTCACAGCTGTATTTGCATCGTAAAAATCTTAGTTTTCATCTTAAAGTCATAGTCCCAAAGGTGCTTTTTCGAAAGGCAACTGGACTTTCTGCGTTTTTCTTTGAAGACGTTTCGCTTCTCATCTGAGAAGCTTCTTCAGCTCTGAAGAAGCTTCTTGGTGAGCTGAAGAAGCTTCTCGGATGAGAAGCGAAATGTCTTCAAAGAAAAACCAGAAAGTCCAGTTGCCTCTTGAAAAAAGCACCTTTGGGACAACCATGACCTGGATGACTGAGAATCTCTATAGACTTAGGGTCATAGCTGTGTTATACACATTCAATACCTTTATCTGTCCATGAGACAAGATGTTTCATGAAGCTAAAAAAAGGGTTTAATTCTGTATCTTCTACAGCAGAGGTCTCCAAACTTGGCAACTTTAAGACTTGGGGACTTCAACTCCCAGATTTCTCCAGCCAGCTATGCGGGGGGGGGAGGGGGGGCAGCTATGCTGTCTGGAGAGTTCTGGGAGTTGAAGTCCACAAGTCTTTCTAGGTTCTACTATATCACATGACCTAAAATGGACATCTAACATCAAAAACATCATCAAAAAAGCACAACAAAGAATGTTCTTTCTGCGGCAACTCAGAAAGCTCAAACTGCCCAAGGAGCTGCTGATCCAGTTCTACAGAGGAATTATTGAGTCTATCATCTGCACCTTTATAACTGTCTGGTTTGATTCTGCAACCCAACAGGACAGACACAGACTTCAGAGGATAATTAGGACTGCAGAAAAAACAGTTACTACCCACCTGCCTTCAATCAAGGTCCTGTATACTGCACGAGTCAAAAAGAGGGCTGTGAAAATATTTACAGACCCCTCATATCCCGGACATAAACTTGTTTCAACTCCTTCCCTCAAAACGACACTATAGAGCACTGCAAACCAGAACAACTAGACACAAGAACATTTTTTTCCTAAAAGCCATCATTCTGCTAAACAAATAATTCCCCCAACACTGTTCAACTATTTACAAAGTCTGCACTACTATTACTGTTAATCTTCTCATCACTCCTTATCACCCATCCCCTCCCACTTGTGATTGTAGGACTGTAACTTTGTTGCTTGTATCCTTACGATTTATATTGACTGTTTCCTAGTATGATTTGATTGTTGATTGTACCCTATGACTATCATTAAATGTTGTACGTTATGATTCTCAACTCCTGACGAATGTATCTTTTCTTTATGTATACTGAGAGTATTTACACCAAGACAAATTCCTTGTGTGTCCAATCACACTTGGCCAATAAAGTATTCTATTCTATTCTATTCTATTCTATTCTATTCTATTCTATTCTATTCTATTCTATTCTATTCTGTTCTGTTCTGTTCTGTTCTGTTCTGTTCTATTCTATTCTATTCTAATTCTATTCTATTCTATTCTATTCTATTCTATTCTATTCTATTCTATTCTATTCTATTCTATTCTATTCTATTCTAATTTATTCTATTCTATTCTAATTTATTCTATTCTATTCAAGTTGCCAAGTTTGGGGATGCCTGTTCTACAGACACAGAAGTGACTGAGTTAAGCATCAGTTTGATGTAGCAATGGAGGATGGCTCAGGAAACAAAAATCCAGCTAAGGTTTAGCACCAGTTCAGAAGGCAGCCAGTAGCCAACCTGGTATAAGTAAAGAACACAACAGGCTGTTACTTCTTTGTAATACTTTGTGTCGTGTCCGTCGAGAAAGGAAGCTCGGAGTCAGTGACTTGGTTTCAGCTCTTTATTGGCTCCTGATACAGCTTAAGCTTGAAGGAAAAACTGCGGCTTTTTATTCCCGAGCCGCGGCGGCCCGCCAATGACACCGCTTGAATCTCCCGCGATTTGTTTCCACCAATCGCGGGGATTCGTAACGGACCAATCAGTGCGGCTCGCTCGACCAATCCGGTCGCCGCGGCGCCTTAACCAATCGCGACGCGGGCTACGAGTATGTAAATTGACTTGTACAGAACACCCCTCCTCTGGTTCGGTCCTACGTAACGTAGTCCCGTAGGTAGGCGGGCTTCGTACTTGTCTACTTGACTTGCGCAGCTTAGTTGTTGTTTGGTTCCCGGCCGGTTCGGTCGGGACTTCTGTTTCTCTTGGCCCTGTCGATGGAACCCCCTGGAAGGTGTCGCTGGGCCTCTTGTTGCAGCTCCCTCCCGGTCTACCCGGGTTGGTCGAGCTGCGACTTTCGCCGCTCCTGCCTGGTCTTTCCGGGCTGGTTGAGCTGGCCTGGCTGTTCCTTCCTGGTGAGACTTCGGGCTGGCTGTTGACTGGTGAGTATTGCTGGTTATTTCCTATTTGATCCTCTGTATCTTCCCTCCCTCTTGGTTTGTGTTATCGGGTCGTCTGTGTTTGGTTGCGTGTCGGTTGTGTTTTTGTTCTTGATCTTATTTGACCGATGTGGCGTTTCCATGTTTGTCCGTCGGTTGTCTGTAGCCGGTAGGAGTGGGGTCCTGTCAGTTGGGTTATAGTTGCCGGTACCCATAGTGGGTCTCCGGTAAGGTTTTTTGCATAGACTGCGTCGCCTGGTGCAAAAACCGGTGCTTGCTAGATGAGTCTGGGGGTTTTTCCGGGTTGTATGTGGGGTGTAGTCTGTCGAGTGGTGACCTTAGTTTTCTCCCCATTAGTAATTCTGCCGGGCTTTTGTTAGTCGTTGTGTTAGGGGTGATATGTTGTATTAGGAGCATTTTATTTATTTTTCTTGTATGTCCCGTGTTCGATCTTTTGGAGGGTTCTTTTGTAAATTGAACCATCCGTTCTGCCCTACCATTGGCCGCCGGATGCGCCGTCGCTGTCAGTGCGTGTCGTATGCCTCGTTCCGCTAGGAATCTTTCGAATTCCAGCGAGGTGAACTGGGGTCCGTTGTCTGACACGATGACATCCGGGAGACCGTGGGTTGCGAAGAGTTTGTTTAAGACCTTGGTTACCGCATCTGTTGTGGTGGTCTTCATGTTGCTTACCTCCAGCCAGTTGGAGTAAGCATCCACCGTGATGAGGAATGTGTTCCCTTTTGTGGGCCCGGCAAAGTCTATATGGAGTCTCGACCATGGTCCCCTGGGTGTTTCCCATTCTAAAATTGGTGCTGCGGGGGATTTGGTCTGGTTTCTTGGCAGCGCGAGCACTTGGCTACCCAGGCCTCGATCTCCTTGTCCATACCTGGCCACCAAGCATAGCTTCTGGCTAAAGCTTTAGTCCTCACAATCCCGGGTGCCCTTCGTGTAATAATTGTAATACCTTCCCTTTCAGTTTTTCCGGTATGACCACCCTGTCCCCCCATAACAAACAACCTTTCTGTAGTGACAGTTCTGTTTGCCGGTTTCGAATGTCCTGAATGCATCATCGCTGTCTTTCTCTGGCCATCCCTTTGCTACCCAATGTAATACCCGCGCCAGACGCTTGTCTTTATTAGTCTCTCGGGCAATGTCTGGCGCGCGTTATGGGTAGGTCCGGCAATGTCTCTATGCTGAGGGTGGTCGGTCGTGGGAGCTGGATCGTCGTCTAGGTCGGGAAGCGGCGAGCGGCTCAACGCGTCTGCATGGGAGATCGTCTTACCCGGTCTGTGTGTGAGCCGGTAGTCGTAGGCGGCGAGGAACTCAGACCACCTTGTCATCCTGGGGGATAGGATGTTCGGGTGGCCTTGTTCCCGCCAGGATGCCTAGCAGCGGCTTGTGGTCCGTGATGAGGGTGAATCGGCGGCCGTAGAGGTACTCGTGGAACTTCTTTACTGCTGCGACGATGGCCAGTGCCTCCTTATCTAATTGGCTGTAGTTTCTTTCGGGTTTGCTGAGTGTTCTTGAAAAGAAAGCGATGGGTGCTTCTTTTCCGTCTGGGAGTGTATGGCTGAGGACAGCGCCGACGCCAAATGGTGAGGCGTCGCATGTGACGGCGATGGGTAGGGTCTCATTATACTGAATGAGAACGGCATCCGAGGTGAGCAGGTCTTTGGTATTCTTGAATGCGGTGTCCTCCCGTTTCCCCAGGTCCATTTGGCCGTCCTGTCCAGGAGCCTATGCAAAGGCTCCGCGCAGTCGCCTTTTGGGGCAAGAACACATTGTAAAAATTTAGCAGTCCCAGAAATGCCTGCAGCTCTGTTTTGTTCTTGGGTGTGGGGCTTCCTTTATGGCTTTGACCTTGCTTCCGGTTGGGTGGATGCCATGTCGGTCTAGGAGGTACCCCAGAAACTCGACTTGCTCTGTGTATAGCTGGCATTTCTCTTTCTTCACCTTTAGCCCGGCCCCTTTGAATTTTTCTAGTACCTCCCTTAGGCGACCCTCTAGTTCCTCCTGGTTGGCTGCTGACACCAATACATCGTCAAAATAGGGAACCACCCCTTGATTCCTCGCAGCAGTCTCTCCATGAGGCTCTGGAAAATTCCTGGGGCTACGCTGACTCCAAACTGGAGTCGGTTACAACGAAACGCTCCCGGTGGGTGACTATTGTTTGCGCCTCGGCGGTTTCTTCATCGACCGGCAGTTGCTGATAGGCTTGCGCCAGGTCGAGCTTCGCAAAGACCTTGCCCCCCCAGCGAGTGTAATAGGTGTTGCACTACTGGGACGGGGTAGGCGCTTTGTTGCAGGGCGCAATTGAGGGTGGCCTTATAGTCCCCGCAGATCCTTACTGACCCATCTGGTTTGACTGGGGTGACTATAGGGGTCTCCCACCGGGCGTGGTCGATTGGCTGCAAAACCCCCTGTTTGACGAGTTTGTCAATCTGCTCGTCTATTTTCTTCCGGAGTGCAAAAGGCACCCGTCTGGGTTTTAGGCGTATGGGGGCGACATTTGGGTCTAGGCTAAAAGAGATAGGGGGCCCTTTGTACTTGCCTAGGGTGCTGTCGAATACTTCTTGGAAGTCCTCGCCAGCTGCTGCTCCCAGTCGGCCTCTGTGGTGTGGTTTACTCCCGTGACCTCGATCCCGAGTGGCGCGAACCATTGGAGTCCTAAAGGCTGGGTCGGTTCCGGTCCACGATAGTCAGGGGAAGTTTCGGTGCGGTTTTTGAAAGTCACCACGAACTGTCCGGTCCCAATGACGGGATGCGGTTCCCTGATAGTCCTTGATGATCAGTTTCTGGTTCTCCAGTCCTCTTTTTCTGGATGTTTGGCACCAGGCGCTTTAGTTCTTTCCAGGCGACCATGGAGAGGTAGGATCCGGAGTCTACCTCCATCCGGCATGGTTCGCCTCGATGCTCACCTCCACGTAGACCTTCCGGGCATCCGTGGTTTCGGCATGGCCGATGGTGACCGTCTGGTGGGTTTCTTCTCTCTGTCGGCCTTCCCCGCTCCGTCGTCCTCGGTTGTCTCGGTTCCAGCGATAGTCGGCTTGGCGATCTCTGGTTCTCGGGGGTGTCGTCTCGTCCCCGGTTGCTTGGTTCTCGCCGGCGGGGCTGTGTGTCTTTTTGAGTCGGCAGACTCGGGCGATGTGGCCCTTCTTGTTGCAATGCCGGCAGATCGTGTCGATAAAACGCACTCGGATCGAAGTGGTTTCCCCCGCACCGGCGCACTGGTTCCCGACTTACGACCCCGTTGATCTCGCCGGTCCCGTCCTGTTTGTAGTCGGTGGACGTCTTCCTCTTCGTCCGTGGTATCTGAGGCGGAGTCCAGGTCCCGTGGTGTGTGGTGGTTTCTCGTCGGCTTGTCTCGGGGTTTCAGTGTGGTCCCCGTTGTCTGCCCTCCGAAGTCTGGCTGCTGACTTCGGGTGGCTTCGCTGCGGAAGCTTCGCCAGGGCGTCCCGAGGTCGATGTTGCCTTTCGCCATCAGTCGACTTTTTAGTGCCTGATCCCTGAGGCCTAGGACCACGCGGTCTCGGAGGACATCGTCCAGGTCCCTGAACTCGCACATCCCCCTAGGTCTCGCAAGGCGGCTATAAAGTCGCTAATGCTCTCGTCCTGCCGCTGGTTTCGCCGATAGAACTCATCCCGCCGGATGAGGATGGGCACAGCGGGGCGTAGTGGTTCCGAAGGAGTGGCTCGAGATCGCCCAGTCCATCGCCTTCACGTCCTCTGGCTTCGCGAGGGCTTTGGCCATCTTAAACACTGCGGGCCCGCAGTGTGTGAGGAAGACGGCCCTTTTCTTCTGCCCGTTCGCATCCTTCAAATTGCTACTTTCGAGGAACATCAGGAATCTATCCGTGTACGATTCCCAGTCCTCGGTAGCGGGGTTGAAGGGTGCTGGTGGGGTCATGCTGGCCATCTCGTCGGTCCTTTGTCTTCCTCGGGACACGTGCTCGGTGGTTATTCTCTGAATCCCATCCTCGTCGCCAGTGTCGTGTCCGTCGAGAAAGGAAGCTCGAGTCAGTGACTTGGTTTCAGCTCTTTATTGGCTCCTGATACAGCTTAAGCTTGAAGGGAAAAACTGCGGCTTTTTATTCCCGAGCGCGCGGCCCGGCCAATGACACCGCTGAATCTCCCGCGATTTGTTTCCACCAATCGCGGGGATTCAGAACGACCAATCAGTGCGGCTCGCCGACTAATCCGTCGCGCGCGCCTTAACCAATCGCGACGCGGGCTACGAGTATGTAAATTGACTTGTACAGAACACTTTGTGCAAGCTTTATCAAGCCAGTGTAAAATGAATGACTCTGAAAAACTCTACAGTGCATTGAGAGGATCTTTTGTGATCAACAGAAGAAGCAAAACAAAAGGAAAAAAAATCTAGTGCTCTGGCATTCAGCAGATGTTATCGGCTTTACTGTTAACATTTGGACACTTTCTTCTTCCCAGATCTCCACTTTTCATAAAATCTTTTAAGTATTTCAAGTCACTGCTTGCACTTCTTTGCAACTGTTTGCTTGTGCTTACAGGGAGTCCTCTACTTACAACAGTTCATTTAGGGACCATTCAAAGTTACGGCAGCACTGAAATAAGTGACTTATGACTGTTTTTCACACTTATGACCATTGCAGCATCCCCATGGACACATGATCAAATTGAGACACTCAGCAACTGACTCATATTTATGACAGTGTTCTGACCCACACCCTTTTCTGATAAATCAAACACAATTCAAAAAGAACAGAAACCTTGTAATGCTTTTACAAAATAAGTAGCTGTGATAAGCACAAGCTTTGTCAAACTAAGCAAGACTTGCCAAAAGATAACAGACAAGAAATAATTTGCAAAATAAGAATCTTCAAATACAAACTCAGGATACTGGAATGTCCACGAGGCTGTAGTTTCAAAACGTCTTTGCGTTCTGAAAAGATTACTTTCACAGCTGGCTTTTATCTTCTTGAAGGAGGGCCCATTACCTTGCATCCTTACTCCCGAGTCGCCTGTGCTGATCCAGCTGTTCTCTTCTACAATCATCCTGTGTTCATGCGCACTTGACACAGGCTCCTCAGGAATCTCCTCATTGCTCCTGCCAGCCTCCACAATCTCTGAAGGCAGCAGTCCACTCCTGTCCCTTCATCTGAATCCTCACTCTCCTCAGCCATCTGCACCTGCTGCCGGCTAACCACAACAGACAGTCGCAGTGTCTCAGAGTCATGTGATCCCCTTTTGAGAACTTCTGACAAGCAAAGTCAATGGGGAAACCAGATTCACTTAACAACTGTTTTACTAGCTTAATGGCTGCAGTGATTCGTTTAACAACTGTGGCAAAAAAAGGTGGTAAAACTGGGCAAAATTTGCTTAACAAATGTTTCTCTTAACAACAGAAATGTTGGACTCAATTGTGGTCATATGTTGAGGACTACCTTTATTTATGAAACAAGTGACTATGGGTGGCTTACCACATTAAAAATCCACAACTTAAAAACCCATAAAACCTCACCCCACCCCATGGCGGCAGCAACACAATCAAATCAACCACTTGATGGGTTCCATCCACATTTGTGGTCTTCAGGCTTGTTGACAAAACCGCAACTTCAAGATCTTTTGGATCCTTCATACTCTACATAAATGACCTCTGTAATCATATTAAGAGCAATTGTGTTCTCTTCGCTGATGATGTAAAGCTATTCAACACCACAGATAACTCTGCTACCCTTCAAAAAGACCTCGACTATGTATCAGAATGGTCAAACAAATGGCAACTTCAAATCTCAACAAATAAATGCTCTGTCAGAAAATAAAATACAAGCTGAATAGTCAAGACCTTGTTGATGATCCAAACTCTGTCAAGGATCTTGGAGTACTCATCTCAAATGATCTAAGTACTAGAGCCCACTGTAACTACATAGCCAAAAAGGCATTAAGAGTTGTTAACCTAATCCTACGTAGCTTTTCTCTGGTAATATCACACTACTAATTAGAGCATACAAAACATTTGTTAGACCAATACTTGAATACAGCTCATCAGTCTGGAACCCATATTACATATCTGATATTAACACAGTAGAGAAAGTCCAGAAATATTTCACAAGAAGAGTTCTCCATTCCTCTACTCATTGCAGAATACCTTATGCCACCAGACTCAAAATTCTAGACCTAGAAAACGTAGAACTACACCGCCTTCGGTCCGATCTAAGTATAGTATATAAAATCATACATTGCAATGTCTTACCTGTCAATGAATACTTCAGCTTCAATCATAACAATACAAGAGCACACAATAGATACAAACTCAAGGTAAACCGCACCAAACTTGATTGCAGGAAATATGACTTCAGTAACAGAGTGTCAATGTCTGGAATACTCTACCTGACTCTGTGGTTTCTTCCCCAAACCTCAAAAACTTCAACCTTAGACTGTCTACTATTGACCTCACCCCTTTCCTAAGAGGTCTGTAGGGGGTGTGCATAAGCGCACCAATGTGCCTACCATCCCTGTCCTATTGTTTTTTTTTCTTATATGTATCCATGTATTCATAACTATGTTTATACTTATACCTGTTATCTTGTAAGCAATTGACAAATCAAATAAATAAATAAAAATAAAAAGCAACATGGGGGGAGCCAATTGTACCTAGGAGGGAATGATGTTCTATAGAGAAGAGGTCACTACTGAGAAGGCCTTTTCTGTGGTCCCACCAGATGTACATCCTTAATGGATGGGACTGCAACTAAATGAACTGTTGTAAGTTGAGGATTAACTCCATGTGAAACTATGTAGTATAGCAAATAGCTAGGATTCTTGATGAAACAGAATCTCTGCCCTTTTTCTTCACCCAAGAGCTCCAAAGCATGTGATCCTGTCCACCATTAAACCATCTTTCCAAACAGCCTCCATGTTTCCAGTGTCTTTTTCCCCGCTTGGAACTAAACCCAGAAGGATATTTTCTTCCAACACTCTTAAGCTAATTCCCACATACCATGATGTCTAAAGATTGATGTGATCTGAAAAGGATGTTCTGAGATGGTCCATCAGAAATTCTATCATCCCCCCCCCCCTTTTTTTTTTTTTTTTTTGGAAACTGTCTTCATTTTTAAGTCTTTGTTTAGCTCCCACATTCATTAAAAAAAAGTGTAAACTGTGTAAATCTCTGCAAAGAAGTGTCATCAATTTTACCAAATCCTTCTGTTTCTGATGGGAGGGTCCTTGTAAATCTTCTTAAAAGTGACAGATTGACTCCTTCCACAAGTAGTATCAGTAATAGGAAAATAATGTTCTAATTACCATTTGAGATAACTGTATATATCTTATAGTGAAGTCCTCCCTATTTTCATTATCCCAAACTAAATAGAAAGCAGCCTTGTAGTAAAGTGAATTATGAAGCCCTGGATTTACTTCCAACCATTTTCATTCTATATTATCATCAACGCAATTTGTCTAAGAGATTACTCTTCTTCTGAGGCAACACACAAACAATTTCCCCCAAGTTCCTAGATTTCTTCTGAATGAAACCTAGCACATACATGTTCTTCAATGTCAAGAAAGGCTCAGCAATTCAAGCCACCTTGTGACCCAAAGTGAGAATATCCAATATGTTTCCATTAGATATGCTGTCATTCTTGTTCCTTTTGAAGATTTTTTTCCCCCTTCTCTTTCAGGAGTTCAGGTTTTGTGGTCTGATCCTCCTGCTGTCCCTCATCCCACAGACACCAGAATCCAGAGGAATTGTAGTTTGCCTGCAGAAGCTCCTCATCTTCCTTTCATCAAGGAACCTCTTTTCTCTTTCTGAAAGTTCCTTTGGCAAACCACCTGTGAGCCTTATTATGCAGGCCTTCCCACACAAGTTACCATGGTCCTCATTAAAGATAAAGCACTTGAGAAGTTCTCCTCAAAAGACTTTCTCTGGTCAGAATGAAAATCTCACAAATCTTCCTTTCTTCCTTGTGATTTTGAGATGCCATAGAATTGAATGAGGCCCCCATGGAGAGTTCTCTGATGAAGAGAACATGGGCCTTTTTTTAAAAAAAGAAAAAAAATGGTTTTCTTTATTACAGCAACAGTTCCAGAAGTGAAAGAATGAAATTGAGTCAACAGTTTCATATTATGAAGGAAGAGACTCATTAAAAAGAGAAAGGAGGGAGGACAAGGAAGAGGAGGAGAAAATGCCCCTAATAACTATTTCCACTGTTTTAGGAGCATCTGTGTTTTACAAAATAGCTAAAGCAATTAGAGTAATAATTAATTTGATTAAATAATAAAGCAAATCTACTATGATAATTTCTTGATAGCTACGTATTGCCAGTTGTTATGCAGCTGGAAGCAGTACTTTATTTAATTAGTGTAGCAATCAATTTCGGCTGCAAATCCTGTGTCTAGCTGCTTGGGAGTAAGACCAATTAAATATAATGGAGCACATTTATTTATTTATAAATAAGGACTGAATTGAAGCTGCTCAACTTTCAAAGAGCAAAACCATCCTGTTCTTCATCTGGCATCTGTCCTTTTGTCTAATATTTGGAGTAATTCAGCATGGACTGTACCAAAACTATAAGCCCAAATAGATCTATTTGGATATAAATCTAATTCCCTTTCTCACAGATGCCAAATATATCAATGGTGATGATGATATCGGAACATATAAATGCACAATGCTACCTTTGTAGCTTTTTTGAATGTGTAAGGTGAGTTCTGATTCCCATAATCTACCTTTAAATAATATTTAGGCCATGGAAAAAGTGTATCTCCCATCACCAGCATTGCTGTATATACTGTAGATCAAGCTGTATGCTTTCTTTCATGAATTATAAAATGAATTTTTCTTTGGTTACAAACAGGAAGGAGATGGTATTCAAATTTTTTACTACCAGTTCTGAGGGTGTGGCTTGGTGGGTGTGGCATGGCTTGGTGGGTGTGGCTTGGTGGGCATGCAGGAAAAGGATACTGTAAAATCCCCATTTCCATCCAACTCCAGGGGAAGGTTACTGCCAAATCCCATTCCCTCCCCACCCCCAACTAACCTGCTTTCCAGCTCCGTTCTCCTATGCAGGGCAACAAAAGAAGACCCATCCAATCAGCTGAGACTCGGGAGGCAGAGAAGAGGTGGGGGCGGGGCCAGTCAGAGGTGGTGTTTGCCGGTTCTCCGAAGTAACTCAAAATTTCCTCTACCAGTTCTCCAGAACCTGTCAGAACTGACTGAATACCACCTCTGGTCTACTTGCAAACCTCATGATCCCTGATTGTTTGGGATTGTCCACATTGATTAATGTAGGATGAGGAGGTATTGGTCCTGAGGGAACGAAGATGTGTTTAAGGGAATAGAGTCAGTTTGGTATAGTGCTGTTGGTCTAGAAACCATGGGACTCTGAGTTTTGTCCTGTCTTAGGCATGAAAGCTGACTGGGTGACTTTGAGCTAATCACTAGGACACAGTGAGTTCTAGACCCACCTTAGGCATGAGAATTATCTGGATGACTTTTGGCCAATCACTCTTCCTCAGCCCAACCCACCTCACACGGTTGTTGTGAGGAAAATAGGAGGAGGAAATAATATTAGGTGAGTTCGCTGCCTTGAGTTACTTACAAAGTTTAGCTTAGTTTTACTTTGGTTTAGCTTATTGTCATTGCAACAGAATTAAATACCATCTTCAGTGTACATTATGACTATGAAAATAAAAACAAACACACATCCTTCACATTCTATACGTTGAATTGAAAACCACTGATATTGCATTAACATTGCACTATACAGTAGAATACAACAGAGCTACTGCCCTGGGATAGAAGCTGTTTTTCAGCCTATTTGTCCTTGTTTTTATTATTCTGTACTGTCTGCCAGATGGTAATAGTTCAAAAAAAGGGTTCCCAGGATGAGATGGACCTTTCAGAATGTTTTGAATTTTCTTAAGGCAGCAGGAGCTATAAAGTTCTTCCAAAGAGAGTAGAGGGCAACTAATGATCTTCTGGGCAATGACGTTAACCCTCTGGAGTGCTGTCGTATCTGCCACTGTGCAATTGGCAAACCATACATAGGTAATGAATAATAAAGTAATGAACACAGGTTAAAAATCAAATAACATAACATAAAACATAACATAACATGAGAGAATACTTGCATAAGAATAAAATGCCTTTTAAGATTAGTATTTGTCTCCTAAATTGGGATTTTTGATAAAAAAAACTAATGGGTAAAAAGTGTGTGTGTGTGTGTGTGTGTGTGTGTGTGTGTGTGTGTACAGATAGTCCTCAACTTATGACCACAACAGAGCCCAAAATTTCTGTTGCTAAGTGAGACATTTATGAAGTGACTTTTGCCCCATTTTGCGACCTTTCTTTCCTCAGTTGTTAAATGAATCCCTGCCATTGTTAAGTACCCTGCTTGTTAAGTAAATCTGGCTTTCCCCATTGACTTTGCTTGTCCGAAGATCGCGAAAGATGATCATGGGACTCCGCAATGGTCATAAATATGAGCCAGTTGCCAATTTGAACAGTTGACCAAATTGGGGATGCTGCAAAGGTTGTAGCTGTGAAAAATGGTCATAAGTCACATTTTTCAGTGCTGTTGTAACTTTGAATGGTCACTAAATTAACTGTTGTAAGTCAAGGACTACCTGTGTGTGTGTGTGTGTTTGTGTGTGTGTGTGTGTGTGTGTGTCAAACTGTTCAGAAAGAGACTTCTCTCGAGCATTCTACCGAAGCAAAGCTGAAAAGACCTCTAGCCAAGCCTTATTGTTGCTTTGGACAGGTTCTTTGTTTGGAATAAAAAGAAGGTCAAATGATCTTTAATAACTGCAGGAGGCTAGAAGCTCTGTTTCTATGACTGATATGAAAATGCCACCTCCGGTAAAGAAGTGCCCTTATGAAGTTTGCTGGGCAAATAGTCCACATTGATTTCGACTATAATCCCAGAGAAAAGCCACTCAGGAAGAAGCTGGGGCTTTAGAAGGAAATCGCTATGTTTAAATCCCATTTTGTCCATCCCGGTAGAGATACCGTCCTTCAAACAAAGAAGCCTTTTATTTTGCACTTCCCGGAGGGGCAGTAAAGTTCTGGCTACATTGAGGGTGCTGACAAAATTTAGGAAGCCTCGAATTCAATAGGGAATAGTAACAGTATAGTATAATAACTTCCACACCCAAGTGGATATGTGGTCGAAACGCTGCCCATTTGCAAGTGAATAAATCTGCAGTGATTCCTGCAAAGGGACTGAAAAGAGATTTTTTTTCTCAAAAGTATCCATCTTAATGGTGAATAGAAAGTATAGAAAAGGGATTTTTTCTGGCAGGGCAGAGGTGTGTGTGTGTGTGTGTGTGTGTGTGTGAGAGAGAGAGAGAGAGAGAGAGAGACAGACAGACAGACAGACAGACACAGACACAGACACAGACACACACACACACACACTGCAAGTTCTTAAACCAGTCCTGTTTAACCCTGGGGAATTCTACTGTTTCTGATTCATTACTACTTCTCAAAGGATTATTGGATTATGGAGGTGGACCTAGTAAGAACCAGGTCAAAAACAGACAATCATTGATGTGTGGAGTGGGTTAATTTCTTTGCAATGATATAAATCAATAAAATAAGTAGGACACTATGTTACTTAAATTTGATTTGTGCATAACAATGATAACAAAAACTGAGAAAGACAGTATTTTTTCATTTTCTTTAATAACATATTCAAAGTTTTAAATAGAAATTAAAAAAATATTAGCTTTGACCAGATGGTGCCCTTAAGATTGTAGAGTTATACTTTTTTCAGTTTCGTTTGTGTTTGTAAAAGTTGTTGCATGGCATAATGACAATAAAAAAGACAAAGAACATTTATGTACTCAAAATATCCAGAAAAATATCCAGAAAAGAGATAAGAAAATAAAGTGGAATATTGTTATCAGTTGGGAAAAATATATATTGTTACTATGGAGAAAATATCAGTAGGAAATTTACTTTAGTATTAAGTAAATTTGCCATCTTGAGTTATTTATAAAAATAATATTGGCAGGATAAATAAACCCACCGAAAACAAACCATTCATTATTCATTAAACATTCTCTAATATTGATAACATTCATTATAAAAGCTATTGGTTGTTCTTATAAAAAAGTTTGATGCCCTTTAGTGTCTAATGAAAATCACTTCAAACTTTTAAGTAAATTCCAACATAACTGGAATATGCTTTCAATTACACTTCCAATTACACATTTTAAGTGAGGGGCAATTTCAATTGTCAATACTCAATTTCTGTAATGGGATGGGAGAATAACCTTGAGGAACAAGAAGAAGTATGGCAACCAAGACAGTGATCAGATAAAAGAAATCCGAGTCCAGGACAGAACTGCAATCGGAGTAAATATTTTGGACTTGACCCTCCTTGGTTCTTTTGTATATAAGGGCAAGGAGAAAGAAGGCGTTTTCAGACTTGCGAGAGTCTATCATTTTAATCCCACCATAAACTAGTATTAGTGTTTGGTTTTGGTTTCCTAGTCTGATTTACCTTGAAGGGCTGACAATTTCAAGGCTTCACATTCTCTGACTCAACCCATCTTAAAAAAGAACAAGAAAATAATAAGAGAACAGGGTTCCAGTCTCCCTCACAATTCAGTGGTACACGACAAACTATTCCGAAAACTAAAATCTTGTGGTATCTCTGGACAACTGCATAACTGGATAGAAGCATTCCAGTCAAACAGACAACAAATGGTCAAAATGGGAGCGTCCTATCAAATTCTGTACCTGTCAACAGTGGTGTCCCCCAAGGCAGTGTTTTAGGACCAACTCTCTTCATACTCTACATAAATGACCTCTGTGATCATATCAAGAGCAACTGCGTTCTCTTCGCTGATGATGTAAAGCTATTCAACACCACAGACAATACTGCTACCCTACAAAAAGACCTTGACTATGTATCAGAATGGTCAAACAAATGGCAACTTCAAATCTCAACAAATAAATGATCTGTTTTACATATTGGCAAAAAAAAAATCAGAAAATAAAATACAGGCTGAATAGTCAAGACCTTGCTGATGATCCAAACTCTGTCAAGGATCTTGGAGTGCTCATCTCTAATGATCTAAGTGCTAGAGTCCACTGTAACTACATAGCCAAAAAGGTATTAAGAGTTGTTAACCTAATCCTACGTAGCTTTTTCTCTGGTAATATCACACTACTAACTAGAACATACAAAACATTTGCTAGACCAATACTCGAATACAGCTCATCAGTCTGGAACCCACATTACATATCTGATATTAACACAGTTGAGAAAGTCCAGAAATATTTCACAAGAAGAGTTCTCCACTCTTCTACTCATTGCAGAATACCTTATGCCACCATACTTGAAATTCTAGACCTAGAAAACGTAGAACTACGCCGCCTTCGGTCTGATCTAAGTATAGTATATAAAATCATACATTGCAATGTCCTACCTGTCAATGAATACTTCAGCTTCAACCATGACAACACAAGAGCACACAATAGATACAAACTCAAGGTTAACCGTACCAAACTTGATTGCAGGAAATACGACTTCAGCAACAGAGTGATCAATGTCTGGAATACTTTACTTGACTCTGTGGTTTCTTCCCCAAACCCCAAAAACTTTAACCTTCAACTTTCCAATATTGACCTCACCCCTTTCCTAAGAAGTCTGTAGGGGGCGTGCATAAGCGCACCAACTTGCCTACCATCCCTGTCCTATTGTTTCTGTTATTTTTCTTATATGTATCCATGTATTCATAACTATGTTTTTACTTATACCTATTATATTGTAAGCAACCGATAAACCAAATAAAATAAATAAATAAATAAATAAATAAAATCGGGTTGAAAGCCAGGAGAACAAGGGCTGGGTGGAAAAGAACAATCCTACAAGACAGCAGAAGTCTCAAGCAGTGGTGTGTTTCAACTATTTTTACCACCTGTTTGGTGGGCACACTTTGCGCACATGCACACGCACTTTCCGCGTGCACACATGCCAAATACACACTTCGTGCAGCCACAGAGGCATTTTGAGTCACCTCCTGAAATCCTGCACTCTCCCTGACGCTTCAGCAGCTGCCGCGCAGCAATTGCTGCGCTGTGCAAAGCAGCTGCGCTTCAAAAGCAGGACGTAAAGGTTAGTATGGGAGCCCAGGCAGGTGGGTGGGCCCAACAGCAGAGTGGCAGAGAGAGTTGGTTTGGTCTCCGCTGGTCATCGCCGCTAACGGCTCGGCAGAGCCAGACCGAAATGGTAGAATACTACCACTGGTCTCAAGGCTACTTAAACTAAACACATCATTTCAAGTTCTTCCTTCATGCACTCATAGTTGTTGGTAGTTAAAGCCCACCCAGCAGTGGGATCCTACCTGTTCCACTACCAGTTTGGTGATCGAATGCATGCGCACCTAACACGTGCACAACAGCTATCCCCACACCAGCTGAGGCCTGCAGTGCCAATCAACTGAGAGGGTAATGTAGAGAAAAGCACAGGGGTTGGTGGGAGGGCCGATCCTTCACTTTTCTCTTCTTTCTCCTTCAGCTGAATGTTTGAGGCTTTTTTTTTTTACTACCGGTTGGGCCGAACCTGTAGCAATTTTTGCTACCAGTTTGGCTGAACAGGGCCGAACCATAGCATACCACCACTGAACCCACTCCTCTCCTAGAAAAATGAAATATTTTAGGATATACTAAACAGGCAGAATATTTCCCCTAAAAGAAAAGTAGAAACTCAGAGAGGCAGAAACTCACCCCCACCGACCTTTGTTAATGGGTCATTAAGGCCTGGGCCAGTCTATTCTACATAACAAAGTTCTACCTCCTTCAGACAGACCCATAATAGGAATTGCCCAAAGCCCTTTCATTACATCATCATCAGTATGTGACTATATCAAGGGTCTTCAAACTTGGTAAGTTTAAGACTTGTGGGCTTCAACTCCCAGAATTCCTGAGCTAACACGACTGAAGGAGGAATTCTGGGAGTTGAGGTCCACAAGTCTTAAAGCTGTCAAGTTTGAAGACCCCTGGTATATCTTCTGGAAATGTGTAGTAGGACATATTCACACCAAATAAAGAAGGTGATACGGATTTGCCCAACACCAGGGATGCTGTAGAAAAGCTAATAGTTTCTCACTGACCTAATTCAATTATTGGTCCTGTTTGTAGATAGGTCATCCCAAAGTGTGTAAATTGCTTAAAAAGTGTCACATATTGACAGCCGAGCTGGGCCATGGAAACAAATGCACAGCCCATCAAATATTTTATGATATTAATTATGTTATTCTCTTTTCCACACTTCTCCTATTAAAATGCTTTCCATTTCAAGAGAGCCTTGTAGGAGGAAAACTTGTTGAGAAGATGACAGGTGAATGTCTGAATTTAGAAATGCACTTCTGTGTATTTCAAATTCTGTCAAAGTTGGGATGATTTAAATGTGTGAAATTTCAAAATGTCTCACTGACACACACAGGCACACAAAGCTAATTTCTTCATTGCCTTGGGGAGATACAGCAGAAAGAGAAGTTAGAACCTGTTACTTTCACCACTAAAAGGAGTCTTTAGCGAAGATGCATTTTCCCTTTTTTAAAGTAATAGAGCAATCTGTCACCAGAAGAAATTCCTAAGTAACTAACTACCAAGGCAGACTCAATAGTATGGTACAGGATAATGACACAGTTCCATCTTCCGCATAACAATGTTCATGATTCTGAAATATATCTTACTCCATAACAGCTTCTGTTTCATCAAGACACATTCTAAAGCTCAGTGAATCTCTATATATTAAATTCCCTTCAGCTATTAATTATGAAACAAAGACTATTTCTAAACATATGCATATCCAACTCATGAGATGTCTAAAACTTTGCTAGGACTTAATAAAATAGATATTGAATCTCAAAGAAAGGGAGGAAGGGAGGGAGGGAGGGAGGGAGGGAGGAAGGAAGGAAGGAAGGAAGGAAGGAAGGAAGGAAGGAAGGAAGGAAGGAAGGAAGGAAGGAAGTTTAAATCTCTAGAGCAGGGGTCCCCAACCACTGGGCCCCGGACCAGTACTGGTCCGTGGATCATTTTGTACCGGGCCGCCTACTTTGCTTGGGCGCTGCCATCTTGTTTCAACGGCACTTGAGAAAGTGCTTCCGGGTGAGCTTGTCGGTCATCGGTTGGAAAGCGGCATTTGGGTGCTGAAGGAATCCTCGCACCTTAGTTTCGTCAAGAGGGGGGGCGGCTTCGAACGAAGAGCCGTCCCGATGGCGGTGGAGTCTCGCGATACTCAGGAGGAGATTAAGAAAGAGCCCGAAAAGCCCATCGACCGCGAGAAGGTACAAAGGAGGAGTTGAAGGTGGCGGGGAGAAGTGGGGGACGGCTGGCCGGTCGCTCGGCTCACCTTGCCTTGGTCGTGTGTGCTGATGCCAGTACCGATCCATGGATCATTTTGTACCGGGCAAACTGGTCCCTGGTACAAAAAAGGTTGGGGACCACTGCTCTAGAGAATACAACATGGACTGGGGTAGGCTTCAAAAATTTTAGCATTTAAATTTAAACTAAAATTTAATTTAGTTCTCTGCCCAGTTGTTGGGTGACTGTGGCCATAGTGGATGTGGCCTAGTCCACCTTCTACACCACGGTAGGGAGGTGGTTTTGCCCTCCCCAGGCTCCGGAGACTCTCTGGAAGCCGGAAACAGGCCCATTTACGGCCTTCTCGAACTTCCAGGAGGCCTGTTTTTCACCCTCCCTAAGCCTCTGTGCACACCTTGCACTTACCTGCATCCAAAATGGGCCACATGGGGACTCCTGGGAGGGGAGGGGTGGGGCCAGCCAGAAGTGGGATTTGGGGGATCTCTGAACTGTGCAAAATCTTAGCTAGAGGCTCTCCAGAACCCCCTGATGAAGGAACTCCTCCATTTTATTCTCAGTTTGGAAAGGGTAGACAGCAGAACTCAATATCTGGTGCAGATCCAGTTTGACACTTGAGAAGAAACCCTAATTAACTGAACTGAATCAGAGGTTGTCTGGTCCTGTTTGAATCAAACTCCAAAATATGATTTGTGGGATTGATTTTTTTTTTTTTTTGCTTCTATTGATCATACTAGAAAGTTCACAAATGGGTAAGAGAAGATAATTTTCTAAAATAAAATGAAGAAATTTGTATACATGGTTGACTTTTCTGAGGGGATAAAATCAGTTCAATATGAGAAGAATGATTGGATGTATTTTGACGTTAAATCTCATTACATTCTGTCTGTTAATGGAAATACCAGTGTAAGATTATTGGAAGTTTGCACAGAATTAGATGATATTTTTATTGAATATTTTTAGGGCCATGGATCTTGCCAAATTTTAAGTAGGCACCCAGGGCTTTGTGCAAAGATGCTTTTTGTGATTTCGGTTGAAGGAAGATGTATATCATATTCTTTATAGAATATAAACAGATGTTGAGACTCTGGAAAGAGTGCAGAGAAGAGCAACAAGAATGACTAGGGGGCTGGAGGCTAAAACATACAAAGAATGGTTACAGGAATTGAGTATGTCTAGACTAATGAAAAGAAGGACTAGGGAAGACATGATATCTGTGTTCCAATATTTGAGGGCTTTCTTGTTGGAACTAATTAGTTGGAAGCAGCCTTTTATTTGTGAAGAAACAGGATTCATAGATGAAACATTAAAAGGTTGTGTTGCTGCCTTTGTCTTGTGTTTGATCTCTTGGAACCAGGTTTGGGTCAGAACAATGTCCCTTATTATTATTCTATGTTCTATGTTCTTTAACAGCCACCACTATTGATTATTATTGGTAGGCACTGTTTATGTGAACATAGATGTGTAAACAATAGACTCTACTCTTTGCTTTTTAAAAACCCCAAACTACATAAATACAAATGAAAAGATTGCGAGCTTTTGCATTTCAGCTTTTTTTTTTTTTAAATTTCTGGGTTCTTTCCCCCCTTTTTAAAGGGAAAGCCTTTGTTTTGAAGTAGCATCAATTAGGTTTTGCAGGAATAGAACGTCAATATAACTTCACAAAATTCCGCCCCACTGAACATCTCTTTATGATCAAAGCAATCTTTGGAACCACTTGCCTCCATAATTTCTTTGCCTTTCTCCTCACAATCAAGATGTTGCGATGGACACACCAGGAATGTCTGCAAAAAAAGTCAAAATGGAGCCCCAGCTATGTAAATTAAAACTCTGCCCCTTTTTTTTTTATTTTCATCCAGATGCCCGAGGACAAACTTAAGTTGAAAGTAGTAGAGACTATGGCATCCTTTCATAGAATTTGAAGCACCGGAAAGCTTACGGGTAGTCCCAATTCTGTCTTTCCATATAGATTCCAGGTCATTTCGTGGGTCCTTTTGTTTCAACTGGGGATTTATCCAAATGTAGGGCATACTACTAACTTCATCCTTGTAGTTCTGATATTGGCAGAAAAGAAGACACTGTCACCTTTCCCCCCATCACAGGGTCATGGATGTCAATGAGAATCTGAAGTTGCTTTCCACGAAGTGACATTTAATCCCTTTCACTTAATCCAGCATTGCTTATATGAAGTGCTCACACTTGTTCAGTTCAGTAAAGATCCTGGGCCTTTAAAGGTAAAAGCATCCCTGCCAGAGGTGGGATTCAAATATTGTTGCCACCGGTTCGGTGGGCGTGGCTTGGTGGGTGCGCTTTGCACAAGTGCACACACTTTGCGTGCACGTGCACACCAAATGCACACTTTGCACAGGTGCAGAGGCATTTGCACAGGCGCAGAGGCGTTCTAACTTGCCTCCTGCAAGCTTGCACAATCCTGGTCACTTCAGCAACTGCCACGTGGCACTCTTCTGTGCCACGCAAAGCAGCTGCGCTTCAAATTCAGCAGATAAAAGTGAGTATTGGACCGCGGGCAAGCGGGTGGGCCCAACAGCAGAGTGATGGAGAGAACCGGTTTGATCTCCGCTGTTCATCACTGCTACCGGCTCTGCAGAACTGGGCCGTACTGGTAGAATACCACTACTGTATCTGACTCTGAGGAGTGGTACTCATCTCTGAGTAACAAGGATATGCACATGGAAACGTTTATGAGAATAGTTATGAATAATTATTCAGCCACACACAGATACACTAAATTGAGTTAAAGTTTACTTTAAGAAATAGCACAGTCCAATAAACGGTCCAGGTCATATACGTTTAACAGTCCAAAGAATATCCAATTACAAAGTCTTCTTACCGGTTGCCTTTGTCATTTACAGCAAACAAAGATATCAAAGTATAAGCACAGCTTAGATAGCAACAGAATGTCAGAGAGAGAGCATGTCAGAGAGAGCAAATCGTGATCTCTAGCTCTCTCTTATGGCAATCTGCAATACAATCAACAAATCGGAACACAGTACAAATCAATACAGTGATTTTATCTTAAAGCTACAAAACATACATTGTTAGTTTATATATTGCCAACCCAACTAATTGGTGGACAGATTCCTAACATGACTTTAAGGAGTAGTACTCATATCTGTTTCTTAACCGAGGGGGTCAGCATCATCCGAAGACACTTCTGTGGTCACGTGGCCAGCATGAATACAGGTAGTCCACAACTTGTGAGCATAATGGAGCCCAACATTTATATAGCTGAGTGAAACATTTTTTAAGTGAATTTTGCCCCATTTTACGATTTTTCTTGCCATTGTTGTTAAGGGGATCATTGCAGTTATTAAGTTAACAACATGGTTGTTAAGTGAATCTGGCTTCCCCATTGACTTTGCTTCTCAGAAGGTTGCAACAAGTTGATCACATGACCCCAGGACGTGGCAACTGTCATAAATATGAACTAGTTTCTGAGCATTTTGAACATGAGACCATATAAGTGTAAAAAAAAAAACAGTCATAAATCACTTTTTTCAATGCCATTGTAACTTTGAATAGTCACTAAATGAACTGTTGTAAGTCATGGACTACCTGCCAAGACACAGAACTCTATTATCTTCCCACCGAAGTGGTACCTATTTATCTACTCACATTTGCATTCTTTCAAATGGCTAAGTGGTTAGGAACTGGGGCAAGTAAGGGGAGCTCGGCCCATCCTGCGGCACCTGGGTCTCGAACCCAGGCTGACATGCTCAGCGTCTTGAACCACTGAGCCATTGAGCGCTTAGCCATGCTTAATTTAAGAAGGCATGAAAGCAAGACTCCATATTCTACAATACAGAGTGCCTTATTTTTTTTGTAATTCAAGACCGAGGAGCTTCTTTTCAGTATCCAAGCTGAATATGTGGCCCTCAAGAAATGGGGCAACAAAGATGTAAGATGCATTACTCCATTCCTTACCCAGTTTCGAGTCTCGGTGAATTCAGTGAAACACTTGAACAGGGATTCAGAAGCACTAAAGTGAGTTCTAAACAAAGCAAGAAAGATTTGGGGCTGCTTCCTGGTACGTATCAAATGCTGACCTAACATTACATCTGCAGGAGTTCATCATTTATTCCTGAGCGACAAAACAGCCCTGCAACATTGCAATGGAAGCTTTGCCTTTTTGAGGTACACAGGTAGTCCTTGACCGCAATGGAGCCAAAAAATACCATTGCCAAGTGAGACAGTTGTTAAGTGAGTTTTGCTCCACTTTACGATCTTGCTTGTCACCAGTGGTGACTTTCAAAAAGTTTGAGGTCCTCAAACCTCAAAATAAGTTAATCCGCATATCAAAGGATAAAGTCTGCAGCACAAATAGTGGAACTGCATGTTCACAAGAATACACACACACACACACACACACACGCACACACACTCCTATGTCTAGTGTCACCCTAGAATCAGCACATGGACACTTCAACACCAGGACAAACTCCCCTATAAGAATCTGCCTCTATATCCCATTTCTCTGCAGCTG